>NC_143261.1:47238579-47390094 GCF_984573655.1 Nuphar pumila
CATCAGGGGTATTTTGGTCATTTTGACACCAATTTTGTATTTTCAAGTTTATTTTCAAAATTTATTCATTATTTATCATGTTTATATCAAAGGGGGTATGAATTTTGGTTTATATCTGAATAATATCCGATAATTTCCAATATTTTCGGATAAATTCAGAAAAACCTACATTTTTGTGCTAACATTGTTTTCTAGTTTTGCAGGAATATTCAAGAAGAAGACATAGTTTTATCTTATTTTATTTCAATTCAATGTAATATCAAATGTAATAATTTGGAATAAGAATTTATATTTTCTGCTTAGAATAGGAATGCATTGCATATAGTTTAATTTATGCAAATTTCAATATGTGATGTATCATTCATGCATATTATTTCAAATTCACTATGGTTGACACGAATGGCACGTGCACAAGCTCTTATGGAGTTTATAAACTCGGTGGGATTCATATTTATGGCCATAGTCAGAATACGAAGAAAACCAAGATTTATGATCTTCATATTAGCCACATTCAACCTACACACTTAGGCTAACTTTAAAATGCACTGCATTTCTCAAAGTTTTAAAAAGATTTCCCAATTCCTCAATGAAATTCCATTTTCAAATTCATATTCATTCATTCATATCATTCAAATTGCATTATTTTCAAATTCATTTTCCAATTTCAATTTCAGAAAAATCAATTTTCTCAAGGATTTACCAAGTCTTTCTCAGGATTGGATTTTCCCAGAATTCTAAATTTTCAAATGAGATTTCAAAGTATTTCTCAAGTTCAAATCAAGATTTTCCTATGTTTTAACATTCTCAAATTTCAAAATCCCAAGTTTTCAGAAATTCATTTTCTCAGAATTCCTGTTTTCCTGAGAATTCATTTTCTCTTTCGGAAATCCCTTTTCCAATGAACTTTTTGATTTTCTCAGAATTTTCAAATCCATTTCCTCAGAAAACAAATTCTAAATTTCAAAATCAATTTTCTGAAGTTCAAATTTTCTATAGAAATCACTTTTCAATGCAAATTTCTGATTTCCAATGAAATTCAATGATTTTCTCAAGAATTCAATTTTCAAGTACTTTTCCAATCAATTTTCAAGCATATTTCAATTTTCCAAAGCAAACATCATATTTTCCCAAACTTGCATTATTTTCAAATTTTCATAGCACAAGCTTGATTCTTTATGCATTCTAGGAAAAATAGAGCATAATTTAGCTATTTGAGTCGAGTTAAAGCACATAATTGGTCCTTGGTTCAATTACCCCTGATAAAGGCGTCAGGAACGGTTAAACCTCATACCGATAAACGGATCCCATTCCACGGAATTTTTCCGCAAAATTTTAAAACGGAGGCGAGTAATTTTCAAAACCATTTTCAAAACTTTGGTTGAGTTTGACTCGCGAAATTCGTTTCTCTCTCGCAAGGGAGGGAAAAAATTTTGCGATGATAACAGTGACCGATGTCATATCTTCAATATCACTTGCGTTACTCTTCCAAAGCTCATAGCGAAGCTTTGACTGACATTCCACTTCAATATGCCCTCCAAGACAACAATATGAGCAATCACACAACTCATGGGGGCAGATCTGTCTCGCGTGATCCACAAAACGCCTGGCACACAGAGGTGCCTGATTTGCCATCATATGAACACCTCGAGCAAGGTATTGAACAACTCAGTCCAAGGATCCTTTGCCTCGAACCAAGTCTTGAAGAGCTTTAAGAAACACATTGTATCTTGTGTTTGATGACCTCTAACCCATACATATCCAATTAAGCATACAATTTTAACTAAAGGAGTAAAGAGTATTAATTAACATAAATTCAAATTTAAGCATACTTACTGTAATGCCCCAAAATTTCTCAACTTGAAGAGTAAAGTTTCTCTGAAAGAATTCTCTTAAAACTTGAACTTTGTTTTTTTTAAGACTTTCAAAAGTATTTTTCTATTTTAAGAATCAAGCTTGTAAAATCTCAGGCACGTTAGCTTAACCAACCAAAAGTGATAACAACGAAAGATAGTAGAAAGTTGAAAAGAGTGCTAAATCCTTAATTTCAAAATGTTACTGTACATTGAAAAACAGGAGGCCCAACCCTATTAAAGCAAAAACTTAAAACTCAAAACCCTACAATGATAGCTAGAAATCTAGAAGGAAGAGTATAGCCTTGAGCCACGTCTTATGCACCATTGACTGCCTGTCGTCGTTACTCATCACCTACCCATAAAATGGGTCAGTCTCATGAAAAACTAGTAGGAGTGTCAAAGAATAAGAACTAACAGCAAAAGCAGCTAAGCATACTACAAGATCAACAATGAGAAGACACAATATGATGCACAAGAAACTCACAAGTATGCTAGCACGTGATACCATGATTACTTAAAAACAACAACTGATGGGTGAGCATGTTTAATTTAGTTATCACTTGTTAACCGACCATGCATGTACGTACATGGCACACAAGTAGAGATAGTCGAGACCAATCTGAGGGTTTATCATGCTATGTATTTTAAGATATCTCAGTTGACTGACTGAATCCTATCCTAAGGAGATAACTAGTGGTCGAGAGAGCAAGCCCCCAAAGGCCTAGTAGGGATGCATCCAACTTTTGCAGAAGTATTAGGCTATCTATTGCAGCCCCTTTCCCCTAACCTCCGATGACTGGGGAAGCCGAGTCTTTTGCCCGTATATACCCATTAATGGCCTATTCATCAGAGTTAGTACCCTTCATCCTCTCTCTTGGCGAAGCTAGGTCAAATCAAGTGTGACAGGGGTTTCTTAACCGCCACGTCATTCTTCATGCTATGGTCCATGAGACTAAAATGAGCATCTTGCCTGTGAAGGCGCATGTGAGGCCATTTATGTGTGTTTTGAAACCAGTGCCCTTGCACGATTGAGGTCTTATCTACCTCGTGGTACTCATTGCATCGTGCCAATCATATTAGTGCTGCAATAGTACCAAAACCCAATCATTTGCCCAAGACTCAGGAAACAACAGACCTACGTGCAACAAGACTCTTTTCTCGAGTTAGGGAAAACCAGTATCTCATTTCTGAACTCACTACAAAGTTTGAATGTTGATACTTGCGCGCTTATGCTAGGCTGAGCTCTACAATCAACCCTGCCAACTACAACAGTGGTTGAGACTGCTACGATAAAAAGAAGAGTGACATTTGCTATATATATATATATATAAAAGAAATAGCAGAGGCAACAACAAATGAAATCAACAGGGACCAAAATCGTGAAACTGCATCCTAGATATAAAGACATGTATTCGAACGAAGCCTCACCGCAAAGCGCGGGGCTAAAGAAAATATAAGCAAGAAAGCGAAGGACCAGGAACGTGAAACTGTGTCCTGGAGGTAAAGGCATAAGTAAATATATGTATATATACGTATAACAATTGCCAAGGCGCAAAGCGCGGGGCTAAGAAAAGAAAATAGACAGAAAGTAGAGTAAACAAGGACCAGGATTGCAAAACCGCATCCTGGAAGTAGATAGGCAAGCATTCGCAATTAATTGCTAGGGCGCAAAGCGCAGGCGGAAGGAAATTAAAAGATTGAAAAGGAAAAAGCGAAAGCAAAGGATCAGGATCGCGAAACTGCATCTTGGAAGTAAAAGGCAAGAAAGGAAAGTACGAAATGGAAAGCCTTGGCATATATAGCACGACGACAATGAAAAGTAAAGTGCAGAAAGGAAAAGGACCAGGATCGCGAAACCGCATCCTGGAAGTAAAGACTTATATATATATATATATATATATATATATATATATATATAAATGTCTTAATTTCTTTGTTAAGTCCTTTGCTTTTCAGCAGTTCATTGTTCCAGTCCTTTTTATGCAAACCCCTACATAGAAGGGGTGCGCGGATCAGTACGCTTGTGAGCGTAAGTGATCACTGACTCAAGCTGCGTGGCATGAGAAGACTCCATGGTGCAACTTGGAAAATGACGAAGTCAGTACACCGCAATGTATAAAGAAAAACATCCCTATGGCTGTCGAGGGCAACCAAGTCAAGTCGGGAGAACCGAACAAGGCAGGGGCCTGCCTATGCCGAAAACAGACAAAGCAGGGGGCCCTATCCCTGCCAAAAACCAAGCAGGGCAAGGGGCCTGCCCCCTGCCAAAGACCCAACAAGGCAAGGGGGGCCACCCTCTGCCAAAAAGCGCAAGGCAGAGGGTGGGCCACCCCCTGTCGAAAAGCGCAAGGCAGGGGGTGAGCCACCCCCCTGTCGAAAAGCGTTTCGGTAGGGGGGAACCACCTTCTGCCGAAAAGCGCAAGGCAGGGGGTGGGCCACCCCCCTGCCGAAAAAACAGCAAGGCAGGGGGGGCACCCCCCTGTCAAAAAAAGCAAAAAGGCAGGGGACTCCACCCCCTGCCAGAAAACGCAAGGCAGGTGTGATCATGCAAAATTTTTCCTCTCGTTCCTCTTTTCCTTTCTCTTTGTTTTTCTAACCTCTATTCCCTTTTTTGAAGGGGAATAAAAGATAGAAAAGAAGAGAGAATAACAAAAGGAAAGAAAAGAGGAACTTTTTTCCAAGGTCGCATCTGACCAAAATTTTGAAAATTGTTTAAAAATCACTCGCCTCCGTTTTGAAAATTTGCGGGAAAATGGAGAGACGGGATTCGCTCATCGGTATGAGGTTCGACCATTCCTGGCGCCTTTACCAGGGGTAATCAAACCAAGGATCGAATTTACACCTTTTGTTTTGCTAAAATGTTATCTAAGAATTTATCCTAAGTCTAGATGCACAAAGAATCATGCTTGTGTGAATGCAGAGATGCATGCTCTTTTGAAAAAAATGATTTTTGAAAATTTCTAAGTTTTCTGAGATGATCTTGATGATGGAGTGAAGAGATGATTCAAAGAATTTGATTTGATTTTAGATTTTGAATCCGACCCAGGATTTGAGATGGATCGGGAAGAAGAGACTTGAATTTTCAAGTCTTGGAATGATTAGGACTTGGAGAGAAGGAATTTAGAATTGGCATTTTGAAATAAGAATGATTCTTCAAAGTCATAATGGACTTTGAATTGGGGTCAATTTTCAAGAATCGACTTTGAAGCCAATATCTAAACAGGAATTTTAATTTGAATTTTAATTTTAATTTGAATTTAGACTTGAGAATAAATTTGAAATGAGCTTTGACAATTGGAATTGGAATCGGTTTTGAAAATGAAATTTTGATTTAAAGTCTAATATCAAGATGAAACTGGATCTGAGGTCCGAGGTGGGATTGGATCTGAAGTCTAAGATCCAAAAGTTGAATTCTGGATCCTAAGTGAATTGGATCCGAAAATCTAAGATCCGAGATGAAGTCAGATCTGAAATCTGGATCCTAAAAGAGAATTGGACTCTGGACCCTAAAGTGGATTTTGGATCTGAATTCTGAGATCCGAGATGGAGTTGGGTTCCGGATTTAGAATCCTAAATGGGAATTGGATCCGAAATCTGAGATCCAATGATGAAGTTGAATTCTTGATCCTAAATGGAATTGGATCTGAGATCTGGAATCCAAGATGGAATGGGGTTCTAACATTGGATTTGGATTTTTGAAAGTCCAGATGGGACTTTTGAAGATGGGTCTGGGTCTTGAAAAACCCAGATTGAATTTTAAAACTTAAGAAGAGCAATATTTTGAGATTCAGAATCAATCCCAAACTTTGATTTAGAATTTGAAGATAAGAAAATAGACTCGATTTTGAATCAGAAGATGAATATGAGATCTCAGAGTTAAATTGAACTTTGAAATTGGATTTGAATATGGAAATGAAATTTTGAAAATAATATTGAATTTGAAATTTCAAAGTCAAATTGGACTTTAAAATCGAAATTTTAAATTTTTGAAATAAGATAGAAGAATGAATTGAAATAGAGATTGAAGAAAGATATTTGAGATCACTTGGAGTTTTGAGAAAGAATTTTGAAAATATGATGCAATTCTATCCTAGATGATGAATGAATTTGAAGAATTTGTTGAAATTGGATTGGAAAGTCATATTTTATTCTTCAAGTGAATTAAAATAAGATTGAAGATATAATACATCCCTGACTATGGTCATTGAATGTATTATATAATAATCACATTTAAATTCAAGTGAAGAATAAAATACATTTTTGGTGCTTTTATTAGAGTTTAAAATGAAATCAACTCTCAATATATCCTGACTATGGCCATTGATATATGTATTGAATTAATTTTAAACTAAACTTTGATAAAAGAGAAAAATATTTAGAAAAATATGATGATTTTTTAAAAGGATCCGGTGTGGATCCAGGGTTATTCCATAAAAGATGAAAATCATAAGTTTGTTCACACCCTGACTATGGCCATTGATGCAAATCATCAACTTAGGACTTAATCACTTTTTATAAAATGGTGCACGTGCCATTCGTGTTTCCATCCATGAATTTTCAGAAATAAAGGAGAATAATGAAACAAATGTTATTTACATGCTCATCCCTGACTATGGTCATTGAATGTATTATATAATAATCACATTTAAATTCAAGTGAAGAATAAAATACATTTTTGGTGCTTTTATTAGAGTTTAAAATGAAATCAACTCTCAATATATCCTGACTATGGCCATTGATATATGTATTGAATTAATTTTAAACTAAACTTTGATAAAAGAGAAAAATATTTAGAAAAATATGATGATTTTTTAAAAGGATCCGGTGTGGATCCAGGGTTATTCCATAAAAGATGAAAATCATAAGTTTGTTCACACCCTGACTATGGCCATTGATGCAAATCATCAACTTAGGACTTAATCACTTTTTATAAAATGGTGCACGTGCCATTCGTGTTTCCATCCATGAATTTTCAGAAATAAAGGAGAATAATGAAACAAATGTTATTTACATGCTCATCCATTCTAATCTAAGACTGAAAAGGTAGAATTTTTCATTAATATCTAGCTATTATAAATTTGGGAATAACAAAATCCTAAATCTAAAGAAATTTCAATGATTTCTCAGTATTTCCTGCAAAAATAAGGTTAGTGTAAAAGAAGAAGAGCAATGGAATGGCGGGAGGTGCGATGTCCGAATTCCATATGCCTATGGTTAGATGAGATATCTATATTAAAGAGAGATGTATTTGTGAAAATCACTACACTTATATTACTATGGAAATGATAAGTGCATATACACCTAAGCATCATACTTATATGGAACGATGTACCTACATCAAATGGTAAGTGTACATGGCGGGCCCTATGTTAATGAGGAATACCTATGGAGTTATTTGAATATGGTGCTCATGGAAAAAGAATGTGTATAAAATGCTTCAACGTGTACCACATAGGAGGAGGCATATGACATGTGTATAAGGAGCAGGAAATAAAGCCAACGCAGTGAGTAGCAATACATAGGCAATATACAATATGCAGACTAAAGTGAACACACAGGGCATAATGATGATATTACAAAGATGCTATGCATCATGAAACAGAGAAATTATACATAACAGTGTGCAAGTGATAAAGTAATTGAGGATATAGCAGGTGTTGTGAACATGGAAGATTAGCACTTTTAGCAGGAAAAGTGTAGGTGCGTTGTGTGGGTATAGGCCGATGTGAAAGGGTAATGATACTTGACAAGTGCTATTGAAATGGTCTGGTGCAAATGAGATGCTGAGATTGATATCTAGCTCTTAATTTACAACAAATCTGAAAGAGCACCCAACTGTATCACCACCTGTCAGACTGATTTTGTAGTACCCAGAAGAGCTAAAAAAAAAAATTCAGGGGTTATCTCCCAATTTGTAATCACAACCCCTTGAACATGCCTTGACTTCATTCACATGAGCCCAACACTACCTTCCCATTTATTGATCTACACTGCTTTATTTGAGTTGCTCAAAGTGAGCTGGGTTCAAAAAGCCAAACTCCAGTTGCACTATCTGATGAGGTTTTAGTTGCACTATCTGATGAGGTTTTGACTGTATCGGTACTCTTATGGAGGGAAAACTTCAGGTCTGTGTGAGTCCCACAATTGATTTGGGCCGAGCCTTTCCTGGAACCTGTTAACTTGAGAAGAATATTCCTGCGATCGATGTTTGATTAAGGCTGCAGGTACAGGGTTAACAAAAGTTGACATTGTGTGATCATCGCAAAATTTTTCCTCTCTTGGTATTTCTCTCTCTTCCTTCTCTTTTCCTTTCTAACCTCTATTTCCTCCTTTTTGAAGGGAGAAAATAAAAGAAAGAAAAGAAGAGAAAAGAGAAAAGAAAAGAAGAGAGAAGAGGAACTCTTTTGTGGAGTCTCACTTGACCTTGATTTGAAAATATTTAGAAAATTACTCGCCTCCATTTCGAAATATTGCGAGAAAAAGGGAGAGACGGGATTCGCTCGTCGTTACGAGGTTCGACCGTTCCTGGCGCCTTTACCAGGGGTAATCAAAGCAAGGATCAAATTTATGCCTTTTTGCTTTGCCTAAATATTATCTAAGATTTTATCCTAAGTCTAAGTGCACAAAGAATCATGCTGGTGTAATGCAAGGATGTATGCTTTTTTCAAAAAATGGTTTTGGAAATCTCCAAGTGTTCTGAGATGAACTTGATAATGGAGTGAAGAAATGGTTTGAATCTAATTTAGAATTTTGAAGTTCCAAGTCTTTGAAATAATCAGAGTTGGGAAAATAAATCTTGATTTAAAAAGGATGATTTTTGAAGCTGAGATAAAAGGGAAAAGGAAGATAATTTCAAAGTCAGAAAAATGGACTTTGAACTTAGATTTACGAGAAGAGATAAAAATTTTGAAATGGAATTGAATTTAAAATTTGAAATCAAGATGGATTGGAGAAATCCAAATGGTATTAAAAAATAGAAATGGATTTAGGAAGTTCAGATGAGATCTAAAAATGGAGTTTGATTTGAAATCTAGAGTTGGGAATGGAATTGGATTCTGGATCCTGAATAGAATTGGATCCAAGATCTGGAATCCAAGATGGGATTAGACTCTGAATCCTAAAATGGATTTTGGATCTTAAAATGGGTTTAGGATCTGAAATCTGAGATCCAAGATAGAGTTGGACTCTAGCTCCTAAGATGGATTTTGGATCTGAAGTCTGAGTTCCAAAAAGTGGAACTGGGTTCTGGATCCTAAAATGGATCTTGAAGTCTAAGCTCCAATATAGAATTGGATTCTGGATCCTAAAATGGAGTGGATCTGAAGTCTGAGATCCAAGATGAAATTGGATTCTGGATCCTAAAATAGACTTGGATCTGAAGTCTGAGATCCAAAGTAGAATTGGGTTCTGGATCCTAAAATGGATTTGAATCTGAAGTCTGAGATTCAAGGTGAAGTTGGATTCTGGATCTAGAATCCTAAATGGGAATTGGATCCGAAATCTGGAATCCAAGATGTAATTTGGATCTAACTTTGGAATTTCAAAATTGATTTGAGAATAAATGAATTTCAAAGTCAAATTGGACTTTGAATTTGGAATTTAGAAAATGAATCAAGAATTTCAAAGTTAAATTGAACTTTGAATTTGATTGGAGTGTTGAAATATAAAACAAATTTGAAAGTTCAAAGTCAGATTGGACTTTGAAAGTGAGATAAAATTGATGATTTGAAATAGTAAATCCAGATCACTTAGGTTGTTTAAAAAAGAATTTTTTAAAATATGATGCAATTCTATCCTAAATGATGAATGAATTTAAAGAATCTTGAAGTTGGATTTTGAAAAGCTATTCCATTCTTTAAATGAATGTAAATAAGATTAATGATGTAATACATTCTTGACTATGGTCATTGAATGTATTATATAATAATCATATCTAAATTTAAATGAAGAGTAAAATACATTTTGGTGCTTTTATAGAGTTTAAAATGAAATTAATTCTCAATATATCCTGACTATGGCCATTGATATATGTATTGAATCAATTTTAGACTAAACTCTGATAAAAGAGGAAAATATTCAAAGAAAATATGATGAATTTTGAAAAGGATCCAATGTTATTTTATAAAAGATAAAAATCCTAAGTTTTGTTTACATCCTGACTATGGCCATTGATGTAAATCATCAACTTAAAATTAATTACCTCTTATGAAATGGTGCACGTGCCATTTGTGTTTCACCATATGTGAGATTTTAAAAAATAAAAAAAAGAAAAATAATGAAACAAATTATATTTTCATGCTCATCCATTCTAATCTAAAAGCTGAAAATGTAAATTCTCATTAAGATCTAACTATTACAACATATAAAATTGAATTTACAATTCCAAATAATGACATTTCCCACTTATCTCCTGCAAAACAACTGGGTTAATATGAAAAAAAAATGGAAGAAAACTGCACATATTATATAGATGTCAACGGCGAAAATGCTCAGATGCCAAGGTATTTAAGGTCTAAATTATGGAAAAGATGAATATGATATGTATTTATGTACACACACACACACATATATATATATATATATGTGAAATGGTGAATGTGAAGGGACAATGTAGGTGGCTGAAATAGATGACATATGTAAATGGGTGTGAATGATAATGAAGACATATGGTATGAAATGCAGAGAAGATATTTAAATGGTTAAGGATACTGTGGGTAAAGATTTTTGCAGGAAATAAGATGGTGGGACAAGGTGCACATGTAAATATCTTTGTACACCTGCTCTGCACAAGGATATGATGAATGGTATGCTGCAGGTGCAACAGATGGAAGTCCCACAGTGCAGGGCTGAAGGTAGTGAGGAGATGATGGGTTATAGGCAGCATAAAAAATGTTATGCTGGAGATGCACAACACCTGCAGTAGTTTTGATGAGGCTGCTAATAAGGTTATGCAGGGATGATCATACAACAGTTATGCTGCTGTGTGAACAACTCCAAACAAAAGGAGATTGCAAGGGGCTGATTTGCAGCAATACCTAAAGGTAGTGGGTGTGTGCTGTAGTGTCAACAACTGTGGTCATTGGGAAGCTCTAGCTGGTGGGGGTCATATGTTGCAGGTTTGTTGTACTTGGGGGTGTATGGTGAGCTCTATCAGTATAGGGAAATGAAAGGTATGATGTAGAAGTTTTAGATAGAGTTGATATGATTAACCTATGTAAAGTATCTATCCTAAACTTAATCATGGCAGTATGTATATTTATGAACTAATGCAGAGATATATGCACATGCAGGTTAGGATGCTGAAACCCTCACAGTTATGAGGCTAATACAGAAGTATGGATGGAAGTGGTTACAGATATTCAGCAGGAAGCAATTAGCATAAAAATATACTAACTGTTGTGCTGGAGGTGGGGTGGATAGTAGGTTTTTGCAGAAAAATATCAGTTTATGGTAGGTAAAGCAACAATGCAATGGACCTAGTAAGACTATGGTTACTTAGCTGAAATTCTGTGAAGTGATGGTGAAAAAAATGAGTTGTTGTGGGTTGATACCGAAGATGAATGAAGGCCTAAGTGAAGTACATCTACTGTGTATAGGGTATGGTTAAGTAGCTGTGACCAGTGGTGGCAATGACCTACCAATGAATGGCAATTCATGGATTTTACGATAGCCAACAAGTAAATAGAATCGCTACATAGGTAAATGCAAAACTTCAGAAATATCTGGACCAAAACACAGATGAAGTGGAACAACATTCTTCAAAATAACACAAAAATAAGTCATAAAAAAAAAGATGGATAATGAACCAGTAGTAGTCATTGAATCCGATCAACCTCTCTCTGTATTTCCCATATCTTCATCTTCAGGTAAACCTCGAGTATAGGGAACACCATCACACCCACTGAGAATCTCACCAAGTTGTCTTGCATTTTACCTATTAATAATCTACTCCTGCATTAACAAACTGTGGATACATGGGCTTACTGGAGCCAGGTAGTCTTGATGTTCCACGCCTCATTTCAATTTTACTATGATGGGCTTCCTGGTGAGATCATTCAGAAGAAGCTTTTGGACATGCAATCATGGCTTAGAGACATATATGGATCTGATAGATTAGAGAACCACTAGGGAAACCAAATGCAAAACAACAAAGCCAGACACGGTATTGCCTATGAACTAAAGGCTTTTATAGCAGTAAAAAAAAATATACAGATGGTGAATGACTACTTATAACATTACTTGTATAGATAAACTCATTAAAAAGCTTAATATTCCAATGTCTAATTTTCAAATACATAACCTCCTGGACATGAGAGGTTTTACTGTCAAATAAGGAGTATCCAATCCCAAATTAGCCGATATCTGCCTGTGTAGATAAAAGGATCCTAAATGAAGGAAATATGAGCATGTATTAGCCTTTATCCTCAACCAACATTACAACCATTGCTGTTGATTGGCTTTACACAACCAATGTTCAATTGCAAGAGCAACAGATCAATGTGTTGCACAATGAGACAAGTGAACGACGCCAGGGGTGTCACAGGTGAATGCAACAGAAAATACGTTGTTGCTGTAAAGAGGAACATGTCCAGCCAGTGCTGAAGGGTGAAAATAGTGGTGCGAGAGATGTAAAAAGGGGAGGGGGGGGGGTGAAACAAGGGAGCAGAAGGTTTAAGACAGCTGAAACGCAATAAGCAACATCATTCGATGTTGTCCAAAACTGCAAATCCAATGCTTAACAGGAAAGACAGAAGGTCATATGTGGCTGATAATTGAAATAAAAGAAAAGGAAAAAAATGTTAACGAACATCTGATGGATCGGGTGAAATTTAAATAAATGTGCAGTAGATAATCATGATATGATTAGAATGAGGGACATAACATAAGAGAAAAGAAATGAATAAAATCAGAATTCAAGCGTGAACAAGAAAACAGAAAGTGAAATAAAATAAAGATCAAAATCAGAACGAAAATGTAAACTAAAACAAATCAATGAATAAAAATGAACAGGAAAAGAGAATACGTATTAGGGAATCATCTGTAAGCATATGGTAGGGAAGTCAAGTATGAAAAGGAAATTTAGAGAAAAAAACACAAGGGATTCTTGGAAGAAGTATTCCTTCATTGTTGCACGGAAGTGGTTTGATGTTGTATAAACAACTCGACACCACCGGCTGTGCGTTAATGGGGTTGGAAGCCAGCAAATACAAAAACAAATCAGAAAAACAAGACGAGCAACTTACCTTAGTTTGCTTGAGGGTGATTGGTTTCCTTAAGTCGAATGGGAGAGAACCAGATAGATCAAAAGAAAGAAAGGAGAGAGGGGGAGAAGAAAGAGATGGGGAAAGAAAAAAAAAGATCGTGATTCTACGCAATGGAGGGGAGGCAAATTGTGGATTAGAGGATGAAGACTAGATGATGCCTAAGCCAGGAGGGGTGAAAACGGATGGCTGATTCATCTGTGTGCTCCCCTTTTAAAGAAGAAGAGGAAAGTTCAGGAGAAAAATTGTTGGAGATGGATGAAGGAGAACCCAGGTGGTTGGCGATCGAAGGTGAAAACGAGAGGAAGATGTGCGCGGGAAGCAGTTGTTGAGAAATTTTTTTCTTTTTTCAAAAGAAGGGTTCCTTTTTAAGAAACTTTTTGTAAAATGGTTTAAAATGAGGTTTTCAAAAAAATTAATTTTAAAAGCTTCAAAAACCATTTGTTTTTCTCATAGTTTTTCCATTTTTTTTTGTTTTTGTGTTATTTTTTCATTTTTTGTATTTTTGGAATAAAAATCTAAGATTTTACGAGAAAACAAAGATTAAATACTATTTTTTTTGTATTTTTCTGAGAAATATTTACAAAAGTGTTTTTCCGAGAATTTCAGGCCATTTTGGGGAAATTTCTTCAGAAGAATGGGTTTTGATCCAAGTTTTGAGAAAATGTTTGAGTTTTGAAACTCGGATCGAGAAATACAACACGACGGATCCAGACGGATGCCGGATGGATTGTCCGAACTATTTAAAAACTATTTTTGGTATTTTCTGTAATTTTAATTTAAAAATTGGACAACGAGACTCAGATTTGGATTTAAAACACTGGGTTTGGATCCAGAATTGAATTTTGAATATATCCATTTGGAATTCAACCCAGAAAATCTGAAGAATGATTGAAATTTAGCTTTAGCTTTCTCAAGAGATGGAGTCAGGGGCAAAAAGGTCATTTTTACAAGACTTTGAAAAATTTGGGGTGTTCACACGCTGATAGCTAGGTAAAAGGGGATTGGATATGCTACAGGAAAAGCATGCTGTGGCAGGACTGATCAGGATTGACTAACATACCAACTATCTACTATGTCCGAGCTAGGCTACTAGCAGGTGGAAACACTGCAAATGCATAGCTTATAAGAAGATGTCTAATAGGTCTTTGGGATTTTGATAATGGGGATAAAATAAAAAAGAAGGTGAAGCCTATGAGAATGGTTATAATGGATTCAATAATATGATAATAACAGTGGAGGGGTGATGGCTGAGTGCAAGCATGATATAGTACACAAGGGTGCACTGATGAGCGTTTTCACCGATGTATAGTGAGACGGGTGCTATATAAAAAAAAAGGAGAATGATACTATTATGATATATAATAAGGACATATAGGGGATACAACATTGTTGTGGACGAACTTATAGGTCTAATGAGCTGCTAAACTTTACCCATCACCGATTTAGAGTGCAGTGAGCATAGGCTTTCTGTAAGCTTAATCCATAGTTTATATATACATAATAATAAAAAAAGGAGAAGCTTGGGTAACCAGCAACCGACCTCATAGTCTATGCCATTCTACAGACATTTGTGATGCAAGTGAATGTTACACCTTGCAATTCCACAACTCTTGCTGGTATGGTTTTTAGAGCATCAGAAACAGTGTGCAATTATTATAGATCAGGGCTCTTTGACTGTAAGTTTTGAAACCTTAGATACAAAGTTCGCTCATATGCCCATGCTAATGCATTTCATTACAGAACAAGCAGCTTTCCAACTCTTATCATATAATAAAAGCAATCTTAAATTGATTAACAAAGCATCCAAGGTTATCTATGAAAGAAGAGAAACACGATAAAACTAAAATCTAAGCGAAATAAAACACAGATGAGATGCCATGATTTTACATGCTCCTGAATCACAACTGAAGGACATAGATAAGACCAGTTAATGAAAATAAATAAGGTGTGGAAGCATTCATTCGTGGTTTAATAACTATTATGACAGGCTAAAATTATATCACATGAAGGAAATCACCCAATGCCAACAAAGATAGTGACACCATAAAGGATCCACCCGTCTCCCCCTTTCTATTCATACAGCTGGAAGCAGAGTAACAAGACTATAGGAACACATATAAATGTCAACGAATACCTGGAGTTGAATTGGGATCTGTGATATACATGGATAGGATTTGCTGCAATACTCTAAAAGAATGACATACGTTAGCAGACGAACAGTAAGGATACATTACAAAAATTCTATCAGATCACAGGTTAAAAGACTTATAATCAACTCAGATGTGCTTGCGACCTGATCAAACCCCATAAATTAATTGAATCCTGGCAGGTTGATTTCGACTAGACCCACATAGAGCAAAACACAGTATATCGAATCCTGCTGCCTTGGATTTAATCCAGATTAGATTGAGTGATTCCATCCAAAATTTTATCTACTAAAGATATGAGATCTAAACTGAAGATGAACAGGGATGCTGTTTTGGGTGATTAATCACACAAATATGAGATGGATTAACATGACGCCATTACCATACGAAAATGAGAAGAGAATGAATCATAAACAAGTTTTTAACAACATTTCAACGGTCGATGGAATCCCAAAATTAGTCGAACTTAATGAAAGAAAATGCGTAAAGTAATAACAACATATTGGGAACGACATGAAAAAAAAGATGCTAATAGTGAGTAACGAAGAAAGCTGCTGAAATTATGAAACTAGAGGAATCGTAAGAAGAAAAAAATAAAAAAAATGAATGAATGGGAATGACAGGAAATGTTGGAATATGCAATTCCATTATTGTAGCGCAAGGAGGTATCGAGGTTTGCTATAGGCAACCGAATACCCTCCATGGTGCGTTTAACGAGGCTAAAAAAAAAAGAAAAGAAAAGAAAAGAAAAGAAAAAAAAATAAGAAAGAAAAAAAAGAAAAAAAAATCAGAAGGTGAAGGATAAGAAAGGTGCCTACCGTGGTTCTACACGACTGAAATGAGAGAAGGCGATAATCTTGCTGTAAGTATTAGCTTCCTTCGATTGATTCTGCAGGGGATAGGAAGTAGCCGACCTTCTCTTGATGGCTTGAGGCTTTCAGTTTGCAGAAGTTCTCAAAGGAGGAGAAGCTTCTTCTGTGGCCTTGAGGGAAAGGGGGGAGGTCGGATTGAGCTCGATGATAAAGGAAAGACAAGAGGCGATGTGAGAACAGTCCATGCCCATCCTTTTGCTGCTGCCTTGCTTATGTAGAGTCTACGGAAGACTCGAGAAGGAGGAGAGTTTGTTGAGGATCGATGGATGAGGGGGGAGACATCGATCAGAGGGTGGAGGAAGGTCTGGTGGCCGTTAGCGATCAAGGGTTGAGGAAGGGTGCGGATGGTTGCGTGATGGGCAGTGGAGGAGGAAGGAAGGGTGAAGGAGAATGCTTCTGGAGGTGGCGGTTTGCGAGAAGGAGCCGGCCAGAAAGAGGGTCTCCGAACCCTAAAAAAAAAACATCTTTTTTTTTCTTTTTGTTAAAACCCTCCCGTTTTTTAAAGATTTTCAAAAGGGCGGTTGTTTTTAAAAGAGTTTTCTCAAAAGAGGATTTTAACTAATAGAAATTTCCAAAAAAGGGGGTTTTTAAACTATTTTTTTTTTGTATTTTTCTTTTCTATTTTGATTTTTTTGCTTTTTTCTCGGTATTTTCTGTTTTTTGTGTTATTTTTGGAAATAAAATTCTAAAACCTCAGCAGTATGAGACAAAACTATTTTTTTTTGTGTTTTTGATAAAAAATTACAAAAAGAGGAGTTTTTTGAAAGTTTGGGTTTGATCTCTTCAACAAAATGAGTTTGAATTCAAAATTTGAAAAGATTTTCAAGTTTTTAAACTCGAATTGAGAAATATAGGGCAATGAATCCAAACGGATGCCGGATGGACTGTCCGAGCCATTTAAAACTATTTTTGATATTTTTATAATTACAATTTGAAAATGGGACAATGATGTTCAAATTTGGATCTTTTACCTGGATCTGGATCCGAAACTGAGTTAGATGCATAAAATGAACTTAATTTCAATAAAATCTGAGAAATGACTGGAATTTAGATTTAAAACTGACTCGGTTGCTCAGAAGATGGTGTCAGGGGTAAAAAGGGAATATTTACAAAATTTTGAAAAATTTGGGGTGTTCACAGATGCCCCTCTTTGCTACTAAGCCGGTTGAAAGCTGAGCTTAGTGGCAAAGAAGCACTCCAAAATTTGAAAATTGCCCCAGTTTGGCAAACCTGAACTGGGTGTGGAAGAATTATTTTAAAAATTTGACTTTTTAGGCTTAAAACCTTATCCTGGATGGTTTTGGAGAGACAAAATCCTCGAAGATGATATGACTGAGAAAAATGAGAAAATCGTGATGGGACTTTGGGCGAAGATCCCAAAATGATGAAAGGTACGAATTTTGATTCAAGTCTCATGGGTGAGACAAGATCAGTCTTTTGAAATGACTCAGGTTTTAACCCTTAACCTGGATGGGACGAAGATATATCATGATGAATTAAATGGGGAAAGGAATATAAATGGGCCTCGATGATACATCTTTGAGGAAAATGCCTCGTGAGATGAAACTCAAGTATGATCCTTTCTGGATGGATATACAAAGCATAGATTCCTCGATGGGAAGAATCATGATGGGACTTGAAGAAAATACCTCATCAAAACGAGGAACCTTGTTGGAACGAGACTCAAGTTTAACCAAAACCTGAGAAAGGAAGATACCTCGAGGGGCAAGGTTGAGGCTTAACACTTAACCTGAAGGGAACAACCAAATAGAATTCTCAAACGAAGAAACCATGATGGGAGCTTCGGAGTTTGGATGAACAAATCCGAAAGTGGTTTGCGAAAGGAGGAAGACGGGGTTCCCTAAAGCCTGGAAAAGGGATGATCTTGGGCGTCTCATTGCTGAGACTAAATCAGCTTTTGAAAATAATGACCTCTCGCAGAAGGTACAAGTTTGACCCTTAACCTGAGTGGGTAGAGACCGTATGGAATTCTCAGATGAAGAAACCGTGGTGGGACTAGAAAGGATATCTAGTTGAAGTGAGACTCAGGTTTAACCCTAACCTGAATGGAAAGATACCTTGCGGAGCGAGGTTCAGGCTTAACCCTTAACCTAAAATGGGCGACCATACAGAATCTTCAAATGAAGAAACCATGATGGGACCTTCGGAATTTGGACGAACAAATCCGAAAGGGGTTTGCGAGAAGAGAAAAACAAGGGATTCCCTAAAGCTTGGAAAGGGGATGATCTGGGACGTCTCATTGCTGAGACTAAGTCAGCTTTCTAAAAACAGAAGACCTCTCACAGAAGGTTTGAGTGATACCTCGACGAGCAAGGTAACAGGTTTAATCCTTAACCAGAATGGATACAGAATCCTCGAGGAGTGAGGAAACTGTGATGGGACCTCTAGACTTGGCACAACAAGTCCAAGAGCGGTTTGCAAAAGGATGAAAATGAGGGTCCCTAAAACTTGAAAAGGGGTTATTCTTGGGCGCCTCGTCGCTGAGACTGAAAATAGCTTTTGACAATAACAGACCTTTTGCAGCAAGTTCAGGTTTAACCCTTATTCTGAGCGGGAACTGTCTATGGCAGGAAAATGGGGAATACAGGGAAGTGTGCGAATCTGAGAGTGCTCAGATCAGACAGATGGAAAGGACTTTTCAGTCCTAAGGAGGGATGACGTCAGGATACGTCAAAACGAACATCAAGTTCTTGCTTCATTTTGGGATCATGAGAAAATATTGCCAATAAGATGCCAAAATTGTAGTTGATTTAGAAACGATTGAATTGTGCATATACGTGTGAAAATATAACCTCTTTCTACCTAGAGTATTAGCTCCAATTGGACTAACTCCGTAGAATCAAGAATTAAATTCAAAATTTGTTGTTGTTGAGCTTCTTCAAGAAAGACATCAATTTTCTTGATATGAAAAGAGAGGAAATATTCTTAGCCTCATAAAACCACTTGAGCAAAAAGACATTGATAAAAGAATTTGACATAGATAAAGATGATTCCTGACAGTTTCGGGCAGTTTGATATCCTGGGGCTTTTTCCATGATGATCTTTTTGCACTCTTTTAAGTCAAGGAGCTTTCTTGGGCTTTTACATCATCCTTCATTTTGGAGATGTCCCGACTATTCTCTCTTTTTCAGGGAAGGGTACGTCACAAACTCCTTCATCTTGGAGATGCTCCGATCCTTCTTTTTCTTTCTCAAGAATTAGGCTTGATAATATTGGTTCATTGGTCAAAATTGTTCTAGATAGCAGAAATCAAATATCTTTTAGGGTTTGTCGGGAGGCTCATCGCAGTCATCTTCATCTTGATGGTGCTCTGAACGTTCCCTGGAAGGATCCATCACAAACTCTTTCATCTCGGAGATGTTCTAAATCTTCTTTGGCCCCGGAGATCTAACTCGCATATTCGTCTTCATCTTGACGACAATTGAGAGATCCCTTTTGCGGATATTTGATTGCAGCTCAAATGACTGAGGAGATATAGATTAGGTAGGTTTTTTTTACTACCCAGGATATTTCCACTGTTTTACTGCCAAAATAATGATCTTTAAGAATGTGCCATAACTATGATCAATATCAGTTTACTTATGGCTTTTCAACATCATCGAATTTTTCCTTTGCCGGTCATATCAAAGATTTTTCTTCATCCTCTTGGTTGACCAACAGAAAAAGCTTGAATTCAGTCCTTATTTTGCAAAAGTCTTGCTCTTTTGAAAATAATACTAAAAGTAGTTTGAGGTAATTCTTTATGCGATGAAAAACTTTGAGATCAACAATGACTTTTGATAGCAAATTGGTAAAATATTCTTGAAATCCTTGATGAATGTAATCGCTTGACAGCCGATTGACACGTCCATGACAAAATTCTCCTCTCTTTTTTCCCAAAAAGAGAGACTCAGGCTTAGCCCTTACCAGAATGAGAAGTTTGGAAATACTCCTCTCTTCCCCAAAGAGGAGGTGTTTGTAAAACGAAACTTTCGAAGAGAAATTAAGTTTTCGTCAAAACTCCCTATCTCTAGGCTTCTCTTATGGAAAGACAGCCGAAAAATGAAGTTGAGAAAGTATCACAGAGGAATGAGTCCATCACACTCTTCCTAAAAGAGGGTCCTCTGTGAAGGGGTTGGCCAAAGATGAGAAAAATGGGGGCCACAAAGAAACGAGTTTCCGTCGAAGCTCTCCCTGGACAAAGGGTTCTTTTGTGTAAAGTTGGTTGTTGTTTTGCAAACTGTTCGTGAAGAAAACGAGTCCCTTCAAACTCTCCCTGGAAGAGGGTTCTTGCGAACGAAAGATGGTTGCATGCGAAAGGAACGATCTCCCTCGAACTCTCCCTGAAGAGGGTCCTTCGCAAGAGAAAAAGATTGGTTTTTGATAAAATGATAACCCGAAGGTTGAAATTGAGAATTAGAACTTGAATATTGATGATTGGTTAGTACAAAAACTGAACCTGGAGGGCTAACTTGATCAGTCAGCCAGACACTAGCACGAGCACTAGATGTACCAGCATGAGCACTAGATTTGAAGATGTACCAGTACGAGCACTGGATTTTGAAAGACACACCAGTACGAGCACTGGATTTCGAAAAACACACCAGTACAAGCACTGGATTTCGAAAATGCCCCAGTACGAGCGCTGGGTTTTGAAAATGCATACCAGTACGAGCACTGGGTTTAAAAAAATGCCTCACTACGAGCATTGGGTTTTCGAGAGATGCACACCAGTACGAGCACTGGGTTTTCGAAAGATGCCCACCAGTACGAGCACTGAGTTTTCAAAAAAATGCACACCACTACGAACACTGGGATTTCGAAAATGTACACCAGTACGAGTACTGGGTTTTTTTGAAAGTGCATACCAGTACGAGCACTAGGCTTTCGAAATGCACACCAGCACGAGCACTGGGCTTTCGAAATGCACACCAGCATGATCATTGGGTTTCGAAAAAGCACCAGTACGAGCACTGGATTTTGAGGAAGAGATCGACATTCCTAAGATATTTGGAATTTGAAGCGAGAATGATTGTCGGCGTTTCAGGATTATCTCTTATCCTGAAGGAGAAGTTCAAGTTTTGTCCCTTAACCTGAAAAAGAACGACAAGGAAACCTTTGGTCCAATACGAGCATTGGATCATCAGGGGAAATTTGAGTCGGAACTCGAGAGAATAAGAATATACAAAAGCAAAAATCTGAGTCAGAACTTGGTTTTTCAAAATAAAAGAATGAGTGAGAATCGAGTTTGAGAACTCGAATTCTCGACGCAACGATTGGTTCTAACACGAGCATTGGATCCAAAAAGAAGTCCAAGTCAGAACTCAAAGCTTCAGAAATAAAAATATACAAAAAGGAAAATCCGAGTCGGAACCCGGTTTTTCAAAATAAAAGAATGAATGAGAATCGAGTTTGAGAACTCGAATTCTCGACGTAGCGATTGGTCTAATGTGAACATCGAGACAAAAAGGAAGCCCAAGTCGGAACTCGAAGCTTCAGAAATAAGAATATGCAAAAGGGGAAAATCCGAGTCAGAACTCGGTTTTTCAAAAATAAAAGAATGATTGAAATCGAGTTTGAGAACTCGAATTCTCGACGTAGCAATTGGTCCAATGTGAACATTGGGACAAAAGCGAAGCCCAAGTCGGAACTCGAAGCTTCAGAAATAAGAATATACAAAAGGGAAAATCTGAGTTGGAACCGAGTTTTTCAAAAATAAAAGAATGAATGAGAATCGAGTTTGCGAACTTGAATTCTCGACGTAGCAATTGGTCCAATGTGAACATCGGAACCAAAAGGAAGCCCAAGTCGGAACTCGAAGCTTCAGAAATAAGAATGTACAAAAGGGAAAATCTGAGTCAGAACCCGGTTTTTCAAAATAAAAGAATGAATGAGAATCGAGTTTGAGAACTCGAATTCTCGACGTAGCGATTGGTCAAATGTGAACATTGGGACAAAAAGAAATCCCAAGTCGGAACTCGAAGCTTCAGAAATAAGAATATACAAAAGGAAAAATCCGAGTTGGAACCCGGTTTTTCAAAAATAAAAGAATGAATGAGAATCGAGTTTGAGAACTCGAATTCCTGACATAGCAATTGGTCCAATGTGAACATCGGGACCAAAAGGAAGCCCAAGTTGGAACTCGAAGCTTCAGAAATAAGAATGTACAAAAGGGAAAATCCGAGTCGGAACCCGGTTTTTCAAAATAAAAGAATGAATGAGAATCGAGTTTGAGAACTCGAATTTTTGACGTAGCGATTGGTCCAATGTGAACATCGGGACAAAAAGGAAGCCCAAGTCGGAACTCGAAGCTTCATAAATAAGAATATGCAAAAGGGGAAAATCCGAGTCAGAACTCGGTTTTTCAAAAATAAAAGAATGAATGAGAATCGAGTTTGAGAACTCGAATTCTCGACGTAGCAATTGGTCCAATGTGAACATCGGGACAAAAAGGAAGCCCAAGTCGGAACTCGAAGCTTCATAAATAAGAATATACAAAAGGGAAAATATGAGTCGAAACCCGGTTTTTCAAAAATAAAAGAATGAATGAGAATCAAGCTTGAGAACTCGAATTCTCGACGTAGCAATTGGTCCAATGTGAACATCAAGACCAAAAGGAAGCCCAAGTCGCAACTCGAAGCTTCAGAAATAAGAATGTACAAAAGGGAAAATCTGAGTCGGAACCCGGTTTTTCAAAATAAAAGAATGAATGAGAATCAAGTTTGAGAACTCGAATTCTCGACGCAACGATTGGTTCCAATATGAGCATTGGATCCAAAAGGAAGTCTGAGTCGGAACCCGAAACTTCAAACGAAAGATAAAAGGGAAAAATCCGAGTCGTGACTCGGATCTTTCAAAAATAAAAATAAAATGAAAACAAAACCTGAGTCGGAACTCAGACGAGAAGGAAATAACTCCTACCCAAAAGTCGGATTTCAGAAGGATTGACAAAAAGCGTGAATAGATTCCGACGATGAGGATGAAAAACTTATTCAAGATCCTCGACCCAAGATGGCCTGAGATTTGAATTTTATTTAGGACGGTTTTCAGAATTTGTCCCCTATCCCGAAGAGAATTTGACAACATCAGGGAAGTTTGATAGGGATCGACAAAGGATAAAGAATTAAGGAAAGAGAAGAATTAACGAATTTGACAATAAAAATTTGAAAAAGGATTGGTAGAAATAGGCAGAATTTTGAGGAAAATTGATAAAAAGATTTCAGGACTATCCCCTGTCCTGAAAGAAAACAAAGGACCTCGCAGAACGAGGTTCAGGTTTATCCCTTAACCTGAAAGAGAAGATACCTCATTGAAATGAGGCATCAGGTTTGTCGCTTAACCTGAAAGGGTTTTATAAAGATTGATAAAATTTAGTAAAAATTGATAAAACTTGATAAAACTTTGACAAAAAATTGATAAAATTGACAATAAATTGATGAAAACTTGATTAAATTGAAAAATGAAATGAATGCAATTTAATAAAGATAACAAGATTAATCGAAAAGTTGATAAGATTTTTAGAAAAAGATTCGTCTGATCCTGCCTGCATATGATGAAGGAAAATAAGTATAGATCAAAATAAAATGCCCCAGTATCAGGGAGAAGAACGTGAGAATTCAATGGAAGATCATTGCTTTATTGAAGATGACTTTTTGAAGAGTACAAAGGCTAGGATGAATAATTCAAGTGTAAAATCTCTTTAAATGAAAAGCATTGATAGGATCTGGCAGTTCCACCCCATTTGCGTTGATCAGACGATAGAAATTGCGAGGCAGCGCTTCCTTAACCATATAAGGGCCTTCCCAATTGGGTGACCACTTGCCCCGTGGCCGATGCTTGAGATGAGCTATTGATATGAGCACAAGATCATTAACTCGAAATCTTCTCTCAATAACTGATTTGGCGTAGTGCCGAGCTATCTTCTGACGATAGGCTTGAGCATGCTCTGCTGCCTTGAGTCTTCTCTCGTCTAGCAAATCTAGCTGTACCAACCTCTGCTGCTGATACTGATCAAGCGGGAGTTCAATGAGCGACGCAAACTTGAGTGTGGACTTCTGAACGTGAAAAGGTAATACTACTTTCGTTCCATAAACAAGCTCCGAAGGCGTAGCGTTGGTTGGGGTCTGAATGGTGGTTCGGTACGCCCAGAGTCCATCATGCATCTTCTCGTGCCAATCGCGACCTGTTTCCATAGTTCTCTCCAGAATGCGGATCAAAATCTTATTGGTGGCCTCTGCCTGTCCATTCCCTTGAGGATAATAAGAAGCTGAGAAGTGGTGATGAATTCTAAACTTTGAGCAGAAGGTCTTCATCCTCTCATTTTTAAAGTGACTGTCGTTGTCAGACACAATATCATGTGGGACACCGAAGCGGCAAAGAAGATTTTTATGGATAAAAGAAACCACATGTCGGCCTTCTACCATTCGTAGAGTCACGACTTTGACCCATTTGGTGAAGTATTCTGTAGCTGCGAGGAAGTATCGGTGGCCATTAGATGCAGAAGGAGTGATCGAGCCCACCACGTCGAACGCCCACATCGAAAAATGCCAAGGAAAAACCACTGACTGCAAATATGCAGCTGGCACATGAATGGAAGGTGCGTGCATCTGACATTTGATGCACTTTCTCACAAACTGATGACAATCCTGCTACATGGTTTTCCAATAGTATCCTGCCCGAATAATCTGCTTGACGAGCGTTTGGCAGCCGACGTGGCCACTACAAATTCCCTCGTGTGCCTCTCGAACAACTTCCATGGCTTCATCATTATCCAAGCACCTGGCGTACTTAGAACTGAACCCACGACGGTAAAGAGTATTGTCAAGGATGAAATAACGAGCTGACATGCGCTGAATCACACGTTGCTCCTTCCTTGGCATTTTCGATGGAAATTATCCAGTTTCAATAAAACTTTTGATGTCTTGGTACCAAGGCTTCTCTTTCTGAGTGACTTGGTTTACTTGCTCAGCTGGAATGAAGGTAGGTTGATCAAGTCTGCCAATCTCGAAGGAACGACAGGATTCACTATCTTTAAAAGACAAAATGGAACCCAGACAGGCTAGGCCATCCGCTATGTGGTTGTATTCTCTCTTGATATGATTGAGCTGAAATTCCTCAAAGTTGCCTATGCGAGCTAAGGCAATCTTTTGATAGAGAATCAACTTTGAATCCTTCTCTTGCCATTTAGCATTAACTTGGCTAACAACAAGCAATGAATCACCGAAGGCATGTACTCTCTTGACATTGAAGTCTTGCAAAATTTTGAGACCTTGTATTAAAGCGTCATACTCGGCCATGTTGTGAGTACATTGAAAGTTGAGTTTGAGGGAATAAGGAATCATCTCCTTTTCAGGAGTGATCAAGAAGATTCCAAATTCCTATGCCGGACATATTTCGAGCACCATCAAAGAATAGGGTCCACACTGGAGATTCCTGAATACTGCAGATACGATCATCAGAAAAATCATCTTCCGCCTTGATCTCTTTGGTCAATGGGAAATCTGCCAACTGATCTGCAATGGACTGACCCTTGACTGATTTCTGAGATACATACTTTAAGTCGTACTGCATTAGAAGGACTTGCCATTTTGCAATTCGTTCAGTAAGAAAAGGTTGTTCAAGGATGTACTTGAGGGGATTGAGTCTTGACAAAATTTTGATTTCTGAGGCCAAGAGATAATGTCTCAGCTTCTAACACATCCACACTAAGGCTAGACATGTCTTCTCCATCTGAGAGTATCTTTTCTCATAGTCGATGAAGGTCTTGCTTATGTAGTAGATGGCATGCTCTATCCGGCTGCCTTCCTCATACTGTGCAAGAAATCCACCACAAGCATTCTGGTTGACAGAAATATACAAGAGAAGCGGCTTTCCCAGTTTTGGTGGCTTCAAAACGGGTGGATTGAGAAGATACTGCTTGATGCGCTCAAATGAGAGCTGGCATTCTGGTCCCCACTCAAATTTCACTTCTTTTCTCAATAAGTGATTGAAGGGCTCACATCTCATGGCTAAATTGGAGATGAAGCGACAGATAGACTGAATGCGCCCCTGAAGGCTTCGCAGTTATTTCAGATTGGTGGGAGGCGGCATATCAATGATCGCCTTTGCCTTGGCGGGATCTACCTCTATGCCTTTCTTGTTGATCATATATCCAAGCAGTTTGCCTGACTCTACTCCAAAGACACATTTATGCGGATTGAGTCTCAACTTGTAGAGGATAAGTCTTTCAAAGACTTGGCCGAGAGCATCGAGATGATCCTCTCCTTCTTTTGATTTGACCAAAATGTCATCCACATAGGCATCCATGTTCTTGTGTATCTGGTCATGGAAAATAACAGCCATCGCTCTCTGATAGGTTGCCCTAGCATTCTTGAGCCCAAACGGCATGACTGTGTAGCAAAATGTGTCCCACGGTGTAGTAAAAGAAGTTTTTGACTGGTCACGAGCGGCTAATTTGATCTAGTTGTAGCCTGAGTATCTATCCATAAAGGAAAACATGGCATGACCCACCGTGCTATCGATCAAAAGATCGATGTTGGGGAGTGGATAATCATCATTCGGGGTTGCTTTGTTCAGATCCCTGAAATCAATACAAATCCAGACTTTGCCATTCTTTTTGAGAACTGCCACGATGTTTGCCAACCAATCTGGGTACTCGATAGTCCGAATGAATCCTGCCTTTAACAAATCCTCAAGTCCTTCTTTAACTTTTGGTGCTACTCGGGGATCCATTTTCCTTAATTTCTGCTTGATTGGTTTGCAATCTTTTCTCAGCACGAGACGATGCTCGACTAACTTGGGGTCTAAGCCTAACATATCCTCATAGGTCCAAGCAAAGACTTCCTGATGTTGTTTGAGAAAATAGATGAGCCTTTTCTTCTCATTTGGATTCAAACTAGAACCAATTTTGAGGACTTTCGGATCATCTTTTGAACCGATGTTGACATCATCTGTCGGATCCTGAGCCAATGGTGATGGTTCACCCTGCTTTTGAATACTGGCAAACTCTGACAAGTCTTGAATTGCTGAGTCAAAATTTGCTAATTCTTTGATCTGCCCTGTTACCTTGCTGACCTCTGCCCCTGCCTTTGCCTTGCAGATTCTGGCCGGTTTAAATTTATTTTGAGAAAAATTAGTATTGATAACGAGCCTTTTGAGCGATTTAGGAGCCATGATTCCGGCAATCCTAAAAGCGCAACGAAGGTTTTTTGAGAAAAAGAAAAAAAATGTTCGAAAATAGCCTTTTGTACAAAAACAAAGAATTACAACATAGACAAAGATATAAGCAAAGAATTTGTGTACGCCAAGATGTGAATAGAAAATCAAAATTTCATTGATCAAATGACTTTGATATTTACATATGATTGTCAAAGGAAAGAAAGAAACTGGGGCGGATTTTTGCCCCTTCAAGATGAAAAGAAAACAGAAAACACTGGCATTGTCTTCATTACTGGGCTCCCTTGACGAAGGTGGTCTTTCTGCCTGATGATTGACCAGTAAAACCCAAACCTGTATTCTCAACATGCTGAGCGGGGACGATTGACTCCAGAATGCCGTCTCCATTCTTACCAAGGCCCCTAAAGGGCTGGTAGCCATGTTTCATCAGAAGATCAAATCCCTTATTGGCTTTTGAGAACTGAGGGAAAAGAGGATGATCCTTGAGTGAAGTGAAATCGAGGCGCCCACCTAACTTGAAGAAGCGAGGTCTCTGCTGTTATCATCGCAAAATTTTTACTTTTTGCGAGTCAAACTGACCTTTGAAAAAGATTTTGAAAATAACTCGCCTCCGTTTTAAAATGCGGGATAATTCTGAAGAATGGGACTCGCATGTCGGTACGAGGTTCAACCGTTCCTGGCGCCTTTACCAGGGGTAATTGAACCAAGGATCAATTGTATGCTTTGCTCTGTTCAACTTGTCTAAACCATATTCTAATTCCTAAATGCACAAAGAATCAGGCATGTGCTATAAATTTTCTAAAAATGCATATTTGAAAAAAATGATGTTTGCTTTGAATATTGGATTACTTGGAAAATTCTTGGAAAATAAACTCTTTGAAAATCGTGCATCATGATTGAGATACTGTATTTGAGAAAATGAAAATCGATTTCTGAAGAAATATAAGGATTTTATGAAAATCGATTCTGAGAAATGTGAAATAACTTTGGAGAACTTGATTTCTTTGAATTCAAACTTTGAAATTGAAAATATAACTTAGAAAATCGAATTTGGAACTTGGGAAATACTTGAAATATCATTGGCAAATCAATATTTTGAGAAAATCGATTTTTGCATGACTTAAGAAATTTTTGAGAAAATTGATTTTTTTTTGAATTGAAATTGAAATTGAAATTTGCAAATGCATGAATTGAATGAATATGGATTTGAAATACTTGATTTTGAGGAATTGAGGAAATCCTTTTTGTATTTTTGAGAAATGCAGTGCATTTTGAAGTTAGCCTAAGAGTATAGGCTGAATGTGGCTAATACGAAGATTACAAATCTGGGTATCATTCGTATTCTGACTATGGCCATAAATACAAATTCCACCAAGTTTGTTAACTCCATAAGAGCTAGTGCATGTGCCATTCGTGTAAACCATGGTGAATTTGAAATATATGCATGAATAATGCATTCATCAAATATTAAAATTTGCAAAATTAAACTATATGCAATGCATCCTATTCTATGCAGGAATTTAAATTCTTATTCCAAATTTAACTTAATTTACATCACTATTGAATTTAAATACAAGAAATTAAAGGAAAGTAAAGTCTTCAATGTCCCTGCAAAACTTAGAAAACTTTGTTAGTGATGATATGTTAGCTTTTCTAGATTTATCCAGTAATATCTAGAAATTACTGGATTTTGCTAGATATAAGCCTTTTTTCCATGATTCCATTAAATTAAAATGATGAAATATGAAAGAAAATTGAATAAATAAGAAAGATAAGATATGAAATTTCGAAATTGGGGTCAAAATGACCAAAATACCCTTGATAGCAAGACTATGGCCTTGAAATCAGGGTTTTCAGAAAGATATTTTGTAAAAATACAACTTTTAAAATCCAAATAAGAATAAATTGAACTAAGTATGATGTGAAATGATTAAAAGTATGAAAATTAGGGTTTTGGAATTTCAAAATTTAGGTCAAATGACCAAATTGCCCGTGATAGCAAGACTATGGCCTTGAAATTAGGGTTTTCTGAAATAGATTTTAATAAAAATTTGAGATTTATGATTGAAATAAGCATAAAATCAGACATGAAACATCCTAATATGATTCTAAACATGAAAAAACTCTAAAACTACACACTTATGCACGAAAATCAAGAAATATCACCAAAATTGTGATTTTATCAGTGTTTTTGGATCTTTCAAGTATCCTGTTTTGCAATTTTATTAATTCAGACATCAAACGGATTCCAAAACTCATACAAATTGGTACTTGCACTTTTTATAACCATAAAATCAGATTGGAATTGCAAAAATATTTTTTTGAGATTATTTTAATCTGAAAATTGCATTAAAAACCTAAAATAAGCTATTTTTAGCCTAAGTCACAAACCAGTTTCAGAGTTAGATCCAAATAAGCGGTCAATCCTCCATGAAAACTTCTGAGTTTTACAAAGATAAACTAAAAAAAAAACAGAGATTTCTCAATTTACAGATCGGAAAAAGCATCTCTGGTTAGGGAGAAACCCTTCCGGCAATCTGAACTAAAATATAACAAATCTAACAAGGGTTAAAACAGCTATTTGGGATTCAAAATACAGAAATAAATAACAAACTTAATCAAAATTTTCTGAAATTTTAGCAGTGAATATTAGACAGAAAAATAACAATACTCACGTTTTACAGATCATGAATTGGATCTGTGGTTTGGGATCTATGAATAACACAAGTCTGATTAGGGTTTTGGTAAACCCTAACGAGTTTTAAATTTAAAATCAGATTCTCTGACAAAGGAAAAATACTAAACAGATATACAAAAATCTCAAAATTTCACAGTAGATATATCTAATCACTATGAATCCATGGCACTTTACATATCACAAATCGAATATAAGATAAAAAAAATATCATCACAGCAAGTTACCTTCCTGATTTTAACAACGATTTTAAAGCTTTAAAAACCTGATTTGATGTCTGATTTTTCTGACAGAGTTCCTGAATCCCAAAAACTCTGATTTTTTTACAGTAGTTCAACTACATATGCATGTATCACATATAAAAAAATCAAACATTAACAGTAAGTATTTTAGTCCGAAATAGCATGCTCTTTACTGTTCTAAACTAAAAACACACAGAAATCTAAGAAAATCTAATAAAACATGCATTAACTAATAAAAACAATAAAAGAAATATAAAAATAGTAAAATAAAAATTATTTCTATACTGGAAAAAGTTTAATAAACATGAACAAACACATAAATAAATAAAACTTAGGGAATCAAGGGCTGGAATTTGATGTTACCTTTAAAAGCATGGATTTAACCCATTAAAAAGGGTAAATCACATGTTTTATTGGTTAATAATGCAAAAGATAATGCTAAAATCGATTCTAATGGATTAGAATCCCTGTAAACATAAAAAACAGAGTTAGATCATCTTCTTGAATCTCTCTTGAGGTTCTTGAATTTGAATCCATGGTTTAATCCATGAAGGGGATGGCACCAATGGCTAAAATTGATTTAAAACATGAAAAAATATTGAAGAAAACTAAAAAAATATTAAAAATATTACCTTGGTGCTTGCAGCTGCAATGGAGGAAGGTGGAGATGCTGGAGAGGAGAGAGAACCCACGAAAATTTGAGAGAGAAAAGACCCCCTTTGACCCCCTTTAGGTCCCCTATTTATAGATTTTTTTTTTTTGGATTTGTTTAGGAAGAGTTTTGATTTTTTTGGACTCTTTTTAATTGTTTTTGATAAACCACATGGGGAGGACGATTTTTTTTTGGAGAATTCTAACCTAAATGGACTCTAATTAATCCCTAATTAACACATTATTAATCCCCAGAAAGTCCAAATGTGGCATCACCTAGTATGGACCCACATTTGGTTTTTAAAACTTGAATTTAAAACCTTTAAAACCAATGATTTAAAACTTAAATAAAATGGATTTTTAAAATTGATTTTGACTCTTGACCTTCCTAATTAAGCCCCTAACTAACCTAAGACTATTAATTATACCTCTAATTGACCTAAAAACCCCAAATGTGGCGCCATTTGGGTTTTTCAAAAACCTATTTTTTTTAAAACTTTAAAATCAAAGTTAGAAACTAGAGTGAAGATAGGGGTTTTTAAAATTAAATTTTGACTCACCTAGACATCTAACCTAAGTAGGAACTAGTCTAATCCTGACTTTTACAAATGTGGCACCACCTTGAGTGGGCCCCACTTGAATTTTCAAAAACGATTTTAAAACTTGAAAATGAGAGGTTTTTCAAAAGAGATTCAAAAGTAGACTTTGAGATTGAAAGTTTTGAAATGGTATAGAGTCTTGAATGAGTCAGAACTCCTCTAGATACGGCGCCAACGGGGTGGGCCCCACATCGAAGTTTTGAAAAACTTGAAATAAATACTAAAAATGGCTTAAAAAAAGGTTAAAATCAACAGTTGAAATTCAAAGTTTTGAAAATAGAGTTCTAAGCAAACTGGAACTCTAGGCTAGAGTCCTGGATTTATAGGACTCTGAGATTTTGGGTTTCAAAAGCCAAATGAAGGAGTTTCTGAAAAGATTTTATCAAAAATGATGAAATAAGTCAAAAAATACTATCAAGGTTAGACTCCTAACTCAATCAGGACTCTGAAATAGAGTCCTGGATTAACTGGACTCTACAAAATGACCTAATTTTTTAAAACAAATGGAAATAAATAAAAAATAGAGTAAAAACAAACTTCAAAACAGACTCCTGATTGGACTAGGACTCTGGGACAGAGTCCTGATCGGACTGAAACTCTAGATTTTTTGGTATTTTCTGAAAAACAAATAAGAGAATTTTGAAAAACAGTTAAAAACAGGATGAAATTGAAGTTTTGGTTCAGAGTCCTGATCTGATTAAGACTCTGAGAAAGAGTCCTGATTCGATCAGAACTCTAAGAATTTTGGCTTTCTGATAAGCAAATAATGAAATTTGGGCAAAGCTTTTGAAAACCAGTGAAAATGAAGTATAAAAACCAATTTTGGATAGAATTCTACTTCGATCAGGACTCTGAGGTAGAGTCCTGATTTGATCAGGACTCTGAGATAAAATCTCAGAATTTTGAAATTCTTTGATAAAAGTGTAATAGTTTTAGTAGATTGAAAGATTTTTGAAATCGGGATCAAAGTCCTGATCCAACTAAGACTCTCTGAACAGAGTCCTGTTTTGACTGAAACTCTGAGTTTCTGACTCATTTTGAAAGATTTGATTGAAAATGGATAAAAATAGCTATAAAAGATTAGAGTCCTAATCCAATTGAAAGTCTGAAGAAGAGTCCTGATCCGACTGGACTCTTGAAGAAGAGTCCTGATTCAATTAGGACTCTAAGATTTTGGCCAAAACAGAAGATTTTAAAAGGTTTTTTCAAAAACAGGTAAAAAGGTAGTGAAAAGTAGAGTTCTGATCCGACTGGACTCTAGAAAAAGAGTCCTGGTCCAACTAGGACTCTAAAATTTTTGAGATTTTTGATAAGTAAAGGAATCCAGAAGCGACACCACCTAAATGGGTCTCATCTGAGAATTGAAATCAATTGAAATTGAGTTTGAAATGAATCCAGATTGTTTTCTGAGAAAATATTTCAAAATATAAAGTCCTGGGGTTGGAAAATGACAGAATGTTGAGTAAAATCCCAGGTTTTAAAATTGATTTTTGAAAGAAAAAGTTTTAAAACTCAAATCTGGATTAAATATTTTGAAAACATGAGTGCTAGATCTCGAAAATGGGATGCAATGACATGCAATGCTATGCAATGCAATGAAATGGTATGCAATGACACAAGAAATGCAGACACTGAACAAGGATGAAAAATTGGGGTGTTTACGGATGCCCCTCTTTGCTACTAAGACGGTATAGGGCCGAGCTTAGTGGCAAAGAAAACACACCAAATTCAGACTATAAAAATGCCTCAGTTAGATGAATCTGATTGGGTATAAAGGAATTAATCCAAGTGATGATGATAGATATGAAATAGAGAATAAGAAGAAAATTTTATTTCAAAAGGAAGTGAGATTCAGGTTTTGCCCTTAACCTGGATGGGACATAAAATACCTCGTGTAGAAACGATGCTCAGGTTTGACCCTTAACCGGACTGGGAAATGAAATACCTCATCAAAATGAAGCTCAGGTTTGTACCCTTATCCTGACCGGAAAATGAAATACCTCATCAAAGGAGGCTCAGGTTTATACCTTTATCCTGACCGGGCAATGAAATACCTTATCAAAATGAAGCTCAGGTTTATACCCTTATCCTGACTGGGCAATGAAATACCTCATCAAAATGAAGCTCAGGTTTATACCCTTATCCTGACCGGGCAATGAAATACCTCATCAAAATGAAGCTCAGGTTTATACCCTTATCCTGACCGGGCAATGAAATGCCTCATCAAAATGAAGCTCAGGTTTATACCCTTATCCTGACCGGGCAATGAAATGAACAGAATCCTCGAAAGAAGAGACCGTGATGGAACCTTCGGATTTTGCACAATAAATTCAACAGGGATTTTGCAAAAGGATGGAATTGGGGTCCCTAAAGTTTGAAAAGGGATTTGATTTTGGGAGCCTCATTGCTGAGACTAAGTAACCTTTTAAAATTACCTTTTGCTAGAATTTGTGGCTTAACCTCAAGCCAAAATTGGACTGTCTATGGTGGGACAGTGGGGACACAAGGAAGTGTGCGAATCTGAGAACCCATGCGCTCAAATTATACCAAAGAAGTGAAGGAATCTTGAAAACTCCCGTTATCAAGTCCTAAAAGGGATAACAACTGATGTCAGGATGCACCAAAGATGAACCTCAAGCTCTCGCTTCATGCCAGGATAGCTAGAAAATATTGTCAAAATGTTGAAAATTATTGTTGATTCAAAATAATTGAAAGTGATGCATATTGTTTTGAAAATATCTCCTCTTTTCTACCTGAAGTATTACCTCTGACTGGGCTTAACTCCGTAGAATCAAGATTCGAATTCAAATTGCTTGCGATTGGCTTTCTTTCAAGGAAGCTATCAATTTCCTTGATATGAGCAGAAAAGAGAGTATTCTTGATATTGTGAAAGCTATTGGTGAAAGAATATTGATAAAAGAATTTCACAAAATTAAAGAAGATTCTTGATAGATTCAGCAGTCTTATATCCTGTGATTCTTTTCTCAAAATGGTCTTTCTGCCTGTACTCTTTTTTTTTTTTGACAGAATTTGGTCTTTTGGCCTTTTGGGGAATTCATTACATCATCCTTCATTTTGGAGATGTCATAGCTTTTTCTCTCTTTTTAGAAGGGTACGTCACAAACTCCTTCATCTTGGAGATGTTCGGGTCCTTCTTTGTCTTGGGGATTATATTGACGATTATTGGCTCTTTGGTTGAAAATCTCTTGATGATAGCGGTAATTAAATATCCTTTAGGGTTTGTCGGTAGGCTCATCACACTCGCCTTCATCTCGACGGTGATCTGAACTTTCCCTGGAAGGATCCATCACAAACTCTGTAATCTTGGAGATGATCCAAATCTTCTTTGGCCCCGGGGGTCGACTCGCTTAATTCGCCTTCATCTTGACGGCAATTGAGAGATCCCTTTTGCAGATATTTAATTGCAGCTTAGGTGATTGAGGAGATATGGAGATTGAGTGAATTTTTTTTTATCACCCAGGATATTTCGACTGCTTTATTTTTCAAGAATGGTCTTTAAAAATGTGCCATTGACTGCGATCAATATCAATCACTCATGACTTTGCAACAACCTTGAATATTCTTTGTTGGCCATATCGCAGATTTATTCTTCATCCTTTTGGTTGGCCAATAGAAAGATTTTGAACTTTGAATCCTTTTTCGCGAAAGCTTTGTCCTTTCGGAAGTAATACTGAGGGTATTCTGAGGTAATAATTTTGTGCAATAAAGATTTTTGAAATCAACAAATATTTGATGACAAATTGGCAAAATTTTCTTGAAATCCTTTGTGAAAGCAAGCATTTGAGACACAACGCAACACATCTATGACAGGAATTCTCTTCTCCTTTCCCCAAAGGAGAAGATTTAGAAATTGGAATTAGAAATTACTCCTCTCTTTCCTGAAGAGGAGGTGTTTGCAAAATGAACTTTCGAAGAGAAATTAAGCTTTCGTCAAAACTTCCTAACATTAGACTTCTCTTATGAAAATGAGGCCGGTATTGGTGAGGTCAGTGAATTGGTCATGAAGAAGCGAGTTCATCACACTCTCCCTGAAAAGAGGGTCCTTCACGATGAAATGGCCTAGTCCGAAATTATGGTCACAAGGAAAGTGAACTTCCGTCGAAGCTCTCCCTGAACTAAGGGTTCCTTGTATGAAATTGGAATTTTGTTTTGCAAACGGTTCACAAATACACGAGTCCCTTCAAACTCTCCCTAAAAAGGGGCTAAGTGAACAAATTGGATAGCATGCGAAAAGAACGAGCTCCCTCAAACTCTCCCTATACAAAGGGTCTCTCGCAAGAGAAATTTATTGGAATTGGTATTGGATGACCAAAAGGTCAAAATTTGGAAGTTGGAATTTTGAAATTTGAATTTTGATATTTGAAATTAGAAATTGGAAGTTTGGAATTTGGAAATTGATATTCAAAAATTGGGAATTGATTGACCTAAAGGTCGAAATTGGAAATTTGAAATTTGGATTCTGAAATTTGGTATTTGAAATTGGAAGTTGGACATTTGGAAATTGGAAATTGGAAATTTGAAAGTTTGAAATTTGAAGTTTGAAATTGGAAATTGAAAATTTGGAAATTTGAATTTGGTAATCGGGAATTTAAAAATTGGAAATTGATTGACTCAAAAGGTCGTCATTTGAAATTGGAAATTGGATGACCTGAAGATCAAAATTATGAATTGGTTTACTGGGAACGACATGGGTTCTGTAGGGATTCAGCCTAAGAACAACATTGGTTCAATTGAGAATGACATTGGTTCACTGGGAACGACATGGGTTCGATAGGGATTCAGCCTAGGAACAACATTGGTTCAATTGAGCACAACATTGGTTCACTGGGAACGGCATGGGTTCGATAGGGATTCAGCCTAAGAACGACATTGGTTCAATTAAGAATGACATTGGTTCACTGGGAACGACATGGGTTCGATAGGGATTCATCTTAGGAACGACATTGGTTCAATTGAGAACGACATTGGTTCACTGGGAACAACATGGGTTCGATAGGGATTCAGCCTAGGAACGACATTGGTTCAATTGAGAACGACATTGGTTCCGCAGGGGTTCGACCTACGAACTATCAATTCCATAGGGATTTAACCTAAGGATCATAGTTTAAGGAGGAATGATTCCAACTTGTGAGATTTAAATGGACCAGGTGCTAAACTGGGTTTTTGAGGGAAGATTCAAATCGGAATTCAACTCTTCAAGGAAAAACTAGATGAATTGGATTTTGAAAGAAAATTCGAGTCGAAACTCGGATCTTCTAGACCAACTCGCAGGATAGTTTGAGTAGAAGTTCAAACTTTTAAAGGAAAGCTAGGCGGATTGAATTTGGAAGAAAATTCAAGTTGGAACTCTATTTTTTTAGACCAGCTCTGAAGGAAAAGAAAACTCGGGTCGAAACCCAAATCTTTGAAGGAAAACTAAATCCATTGTGGAAGGAAAAGAAATTTGAGTCGGAACTCGAATTCCGGAGGAAAACTAGATTAACTAGAAGGAAAGAAGATTCGAGTCGGAACTCAAATCCCGAAGGAAAACTAAACCGGTTAGAAGGAAAGGAAATTCGAGTCAGAACTCGAATCCCGAAGGAAAACTAGATCAACTAGAAGGGAAGAAGATTCGAGTCGGAACTCAAATCCCAAAGGAAAACTAAACCGGTTAGAAGGAAAGGAAATTCGAGTCGGAACTCGAATCCCGGAGGGAAACTAGATTAACTAGAAGGAAAGAAGATTCGAGTCGGAACTCAAATCTCGAAGGAAAACTAAACCGGTTAGAAGGAAATGAAATTCGAGTCGGAACTTGAATCCCGGAGGAAAACTAGATCAACTGGAAGGGAAGAAGATTCGAGTCAAAACTCAAATCCCAAAGGAAAACTAAACCGGTTAGAAGGAAAGGAAATTTGAGTCGGAACTTGAATCCCGGAGGAAAACTAGATCAACTAGAAGGAAAGAAGATTCGAGTTGGAACTCGAATCCCGAAGGAAAACTAGATCAACTAGAAGGAAATAAGATTCGAGTTGGAACTCGAATCCTGAAGGAAAACTAGATCAATGTGGACACTGAATTTTAAAGTGTAACAGTGCGAACATTGGATTTTAAGGATGTACCAATACAAGCACTATGTTTTGAAAAATTACCAGTATCAATACTGGGTTTTGGAAGATTACCAGTACGAGCATTGAATTTTGGAAGATTACTAGTATGAGCACTGGATTTTGGAAGATTACCAGTACGAGTACTGGATTTTGAAAAGATTGCCAGTACAAGCATTGAATTTTGAAGAAAAATTTACCAGCACGAACACTGAATTTTGAAAAATTACCAGCATGAACACTGGGTTTTGGAGAATTACCAGCACGAACACTGGTTTTTGAAAAATTACCAGCACGAATACTGGATTTTGAAAAGTTATCAATTGATTCTGATAGAAGATTTTTGGTCTTTACCCTCACGATGACTTGGACGACTGTCGGGGCCTCAGGATTTATCCCTTACCCTGAATGGGTAACTCAATGCAAGTTGATGCACATGAATGCGAATGAATGCATGCAAATGCAAATGAATGTAAATGGGTGCATATGTGTGCAAAATGAAAGATTTGTTTAATCCTGCCTGCATATAGAAAGTTTTGAAGCCAATTTTCAAAATAATGCCCCAGTATAACTGAGGAGTGAGAGTTTGGATGAAAGGATAAGTAGTTGATATTTGAAGAATGCTTTTTGACTTTTGATTGATTCAGAGACTCTGAAGAGGGATCATTCCTCCTGAAAAAACATTTTACAGAGAAGGAGAATAAAAGTGGCACCGAGCTTGCAGGAAAAATAGACAACTTTATTGATATATTGAAGGAAAGTGACAACTCAAGGAAAGACAAACAGGATTGTATCATCCCATAAAAACAAGACAAGAAATTGGAAAAGCACTAGTGTTATAAATTTTTTTGAATGATTGAGGAAAAGTGTGATCAGGATGATCGGTCCTCCTTTTCATCTCCAACGAGGAGATTCTTGTCAATGCCGTCTTGAACAATATTTTTAAAGACAAAGCAGTGCTCGGTGTCGTGACCCATTGTCTGATGGAATTCGCAGAACTGATCTTTAAACCTTCCCATGGTCACAGCAGGATTCACTATCTTGGGGAGTCTAACCGTCCCTTTGGCTATCATATATTCCAAAACTTGCTCCAGTGGCTGTTCTAAGGGAGTAAAATTGCGATCGTATCCCCAACCATCATGCTTTGGTTTTCCTTGGAATTTTAATTCAAATTGGACACTTGAGGAAGAGTTGCAATTTCGCTTATCCATTTTATCCTTTCGACCCGCAAGGTCATTTCTCTCTGGGTTTGCGTTTCTTGAGCCTCCAGTATGATTTTTTCTACCTCCTCTTTTGCTTTGTTCATTGCTATTTCTGGTGGAATTGGTGAAAACTGTGGAGTGAGCCTTCAGAGATCTGACTGTGTCTTTTGCTAGCATGTATTCCAGAAAAGTCTCGAATATTTGATCCAATGGGGCCATCTTGCGATCCTGGTTCGGATCATCACGCTGCACCTCTTGTCGAGTGCTTGATTTCTGCTAAGACTTGGGTAAGACAGTCAACTGGTATTCTTTCTTATTCTCAATGAAGAAATTCTTGTCGATATAATCTTGGACAATGTTCTTGAAGACGAAACAGTGGTCGGTATCATGTCCTACTGCCCTATGGAATTTACAGAACTGGTCCATGAATCTTCCCATGATTGTGGGAGGATTTGTGACTCTTGGGAGCTTTACCAATTCTTTGGCCAACATATATTCAAGGATTTCATCGAGAGACTGCTTGAGAGGAGTAAACTGGCGATCGCAACCCCAACCATCCCGCTTTATCTTTTCTTTCTGTTGACTCAATTTTCCACTCTGCTTTAAAGATTTCTCTTTTTGACTTGTATGATTGCCTTTGTTATCTTTGCACCCATCGCGGTTGGCATTGACGAAGAAGGCAAAATTCATCTTCTTCTTTGAATCTTGATTATTCCTGACGGGGGTGATGCTCTTGTAGAAATCTTTTCTCCTGAAGACCTCCTTGCCCTTGTCGCGGGCTTGCAAATCTTTAATCTTCTTTGACATTTCCTTCAGCTGTATTTGGACTGGATCATCCATTGCTTGATTTTTCAATTTATAGGTTGTCCCTTATCTATGAGGAGATCTTTGAAGTGCTTGCTGAACTTCATACTCTTCATCGGTGTCACCTACCGATCCTGATTCATCAGATGTATCTTCCTGTTGGATATGTTTCTTGGATAGCTTCAGAACTTTCTTGACTGCCTGGCCTTTTTCCTTCTACTTGACCTGGATCTTTTTTGTACTAGCTTCGGCTTGTTCTGCCAGCATTTTGGTCATCATCTCTTTGAACATGACATACATTTGGGGATTGATGCCATCATCCGCTTGCTGATTCTGATTTTGGATTGATCGAGGTGAGTCCATTTCTTCTTCTGAAGTTGTTGGATATGCAATACCTTCGACTGAGGCAGTTTTCTTTTCGGGCCTTGTCTGAACCATTGAGTATCACGAATGCTCTTTTGAATGTTATTAACGCTCTCTACAAGGCAGAACTGATGGTTAGGATTTTGAAAGAAATTCGGTTGGAAAATATTTGCTGAGAATTTTGGTAGACAATTGAAAGAATTATCCCATTACTAGGGATTGAGTCATTGCTGGGATTACGACAATTGCGTTGTCATTCCTTTGCAAAAAATAAACAACTGAAATATGCCTTGTTACCTAGGCGAGGTCGTCAAACCAAGATAGGATGAAAAATTAAAGGAATTTTATTGAAGAAAGGAAAAACATGATTTTATTAATAATAAACTTGATAAAGGGGAGGGGGTCAGACAATTTTCCACCAGTCCTGATAATCAGAGGACACTCGAGGACCAGGAAAAATAGTGAGAGTAACAAAAGAATCCCAGCCATGTCTGGCAGAATGATATGCTCTGGACCACTGATCTGATGTGAGATCAAATTCTGGCAAGATCCCTGATAACGGGCGAATCTCTATGCGCTTCTGTCTCTGAGAGAACTGCCTGACAGAGCGCTCCGGATGATAGTATGCGCAGAAGAATGGGCCAAGTAGCCTAAACCGCTCGCCGTATGCGTAAGTATATCTGGGAAGTGATTCTTGATGATCAAAGTAGTCCCACACGACCTCTTCGTCCTGAAGGTTATCGATCAAGAACCGGTATCGAGCAACTGAAAGAAGCTTTTCACCATTGTATCTGAATAAGCTGGCTCGGGCTGGCACATGCTGGAGGAACCAAGATTGTATAGCATAGGCACACCCTTCGACTAGAATTGATTCTCCGAGTGTGAAATGGGTCAACCCTCGGTATAGAAAAGCAAGTGCAGCCATGGCTATGGAGAGGCGGCTGGTCTGTCGACTTCCCCACCTTCGCAGAAGTTGCACTATCCTGATATCCATGTAATTTCGTCCATCTGGAAAGAGAGCTAATCTTACAGTGCACAAGACCATCGCATGCTGGATTCTTTCTCGAGCTGTTCGAGATAAGAAACTGACTTCCATAAATGCCCCATACTGTCTGTAGATTTCGAGCAGGTCCACATATTCGTTTTCATCCTCCTCTATCAATGGCCAAGACTTACGTCCTGTCATGCGAGCTAAAGCATCTCGGGGGTCCAGACCCTTGACATTAATCAAAAACTGCTTCTCCAATGGATCTCCAGGCTGACCAACTGGTTCAGGTAATCCCATAATCTCTGAGAACTCATCCATCAACAAAGTCATTTCTCCCCATGGGAACTAGAAGGTACTAGTGCTCAGATTCCACCGCTCTGCCAGTGCGTGGATCAGATTGTCGTTAACTGTATGCTTTCCCACTGCGGATGCCAGTTCCAATCCACACTCGTCCAAATGGTCCGGAAACATACGAGAGAAGTTCTTGAACCATGAATAGTACCACCGGGGAAAGAAGGATCCGATGCTGAGGACTCGATGTTCAGGAAGACCTTGTCTCACCTCATTGGAGATGTGACCCTCAGGAAAGACTGAATCAAGTTGACTGGATGCCATCAGAGTAGACTGGAAGACATGGAAAATTTGGAATAAGACTTGGGAAAATATAGGGATTTTAAAAAGATGCAGGCAGGATAAAAATAAAGCAGGAAATTCAAGATCCAGAAGAACGAAAAGATGGAAAATCACCTAGAGTTTTGAAGGAAATTATGAAAATTTGGAAAATCGTCCAGGGTTTGATGAAATATGAAGGAATACTTCATAAAATGGAAAATGAAGCATTTGAAAAATCGTCCAAGGTTTAAAGCATGAACAGTATATGGAAATGGATTGGGGATTTCTGAAAAATCATCCAATATTTTAGAAAATTGGGAAAATATAGAAAATAAAAAGGAAATGACTATAACACATTTTGCACAAACAAGTATGCACATACAGCATTCCCTAAAAGCTGACTCTAGATGCACAAGTTTTGAAATAGCTGTAGGACCTTAATCCTAACTCTAAGGTTCAGATCATCTGTGTCCAATCATGCTATGCCTATATACTCAAGCCAAGGCTCAATGTATGTAGAATAAAATCAATTTCTCCGGTTCTAGGTTCAAGTTTTCCAATATCCTTGAGCACCTGCCGATATACGTTGGACTATGGCCCTTGGTACGTGGCAGGGGGGTTTTCACCCAAATAGGTGGCCCAGTTGTGAGGCTCGGTCCCGAACTATGGTTCTGGAAGAGAGCCCAACAACGTGAAGACCGAGACAATATAGGTAGGATGATTTTTGAAATATGAGCACATGCAAGAAAACAAAGGGCTCTAAGTCCTAAAGAGATAGAATTTTGAAATATTTGAAGAAGCAAACATTGTTTTCAATCAAACCTAGATTGAGGAGGGTTGTATTAGACCTAAGTCTATGTGAGCATGAATAATTCTCCTCAATATGGTCCTACCAAACCATGCCTAGTCTACATGCATTCCATGTCAACTGGGTTCAAGTCTAGGCTCCTAGGTTCACATGATATCATGAAATAAAAGCTGACATTCCATGGAACACGATTTTGACAATTTGAACTAAGCAAAGCATTAGATTGATCAGGCGAAGATAGGTCCCATCATGGTCGCCAAACCTGTTATCATCGCAAAATTTTTACTTTTTGCGAGTCAAACTGACCTTTGAAAAAGATTTTGAAAATAACTCGCCTCCGTTTTAAAATGCGGGATAATTCTGAAGAATGGGACTCGCATGTCGGTACGAGGTTCAACCGTTCCTGGCGCCTTTACCAGGGGTAATTGAACCAAGGATCAATTGTATGCTTTGCTCTGTTCAACTTGTCTAAACCATATTCTAATTCCTAAATGCACAAAGAATCAGGCATGTGCTATAAATTTTCTAAAAATGCATATTTGAAAAAAATGATGTTTGCTTTGAATATTGGATTACTTGGAAAATTCTTGGAAAATAAACTCTTTGAAAATCGTGCATCATGATTGAGATACTGTATTTGAGAAAATGAAAATCGATTTCTGAAGAAATATAAGGATTTTGTGAAAATCGATTCTGAGAAATGTGAAATAACTTTGGAGAACTTGATTTCTTTGAATTCAAACTTTGAAATTGAAAATATAACTTAGAAAATCGAATTTGGAACTTGGGAAATACTTGAAATATCATTGGCAAATCAATATTTTGAGAAAATCGATTTTTGCATGACTTAAGAAATTTTTGAGAAAATTGATTTTTTTTGAATTGAAATTGAAATTTGCAAATGCATGAATTGAATGAATATGAATTTGAAATACTTGATTTTGAGGAATTGAGGAAATCCTTTTTGTATTTTTGAGAAATGCAGTGCATTTTGAAGTTAGCCTAAGAGTGTAGGCTGAATGTGGCTAATACGAAGATTACAAATCTGGGTATCATTCGTATTCTGACTATGGCCATAAATACAAATTCCACCAAGTTTGTTAACTCCATAAGAGCTAGTGCATGTGCCATTCGTGTAAACCATGGTGAATTTGAAATATATGCATGAATAATGCATTCATCAGATATTAAAATTTACAAAATTAAACTATATGCAATGCATCCTATTCTATGCAGGAATTTAAATTCTTATTCCAAATTTAACTTAATTTACATCACTATTGAATTTAAATACAAGAAATTAAAGGAAAGTAAAGTCTTCAATGTCCCTGCAAAACTTAGAAAACTTTGTTAGTGATGATATGTTGGCTTTTCTAGATTTATCCAGTAATATCTAGAAATTACTGGATTTTGCTAGATATAAGCCTTTTTGCCATGATTCCATTAAATCAAAATGATGAAATATGAAATAAATTGAATAAATAAGAAAGATAAGATATGAAATTTCGAAATTGGGGTCAAAATGACCAAAATACCCCTGATAGCAAGACTATGGCCTTGAAATCAGGGTTTTCAGAAAGATATTTTGTAAAAATACAACTTTTAAAATCCAAATAAGAATAAATTGAACTAAGTATGATGTGAAATGATTAAAAGTATGAAAATTAGGGTTTTGGAATTTCGAAATTTAGGTCAAATGACCAAATTGCCCCTGATAGCAAGACTATGGCCTTGAAATCAGGGTTTTCTGAAATAGATTTTGATAAAAAATTGAGATTTATGATTGAAATAAGCATAAAATCAAACATGAAACATCCTAATATGATTATAAACATGAACAAACCCTAAAACTACACACTTATGCACGAAAATCAAGAAATATCACCAAAATTGTGATTTTATCAGTGTTTTTGGATCTTTCAGGTATCCTGTTTTGCAATTTTATTAATTCAGACATCAAATAGATTCCAAAACTCATACAAATTGGTACCTGCACTTTTTATAACCATAAAATCAGATTGGAATTGCAAAAATATTTTTTTGACATTATTTTAATCCAAAAATTGCATTAAAAACCTAAAATAAGCTATTTTTAGCCTAAGTCACAAACCAGTTTCAGAGTTAGACCTGAATAAGGGGTCAATCCTTCATGAAAACTTTTGAATTTTTATAGAGATAAACTAGGAATAAAAACAGAGATTTGTTAATTTACAGATCGGAAAAAGCATCTCCGGTTAGGGAGAAACTCTTCCGGCAATCTGAACTAAAATATAACAAATCTAACAGGGGTTAAAACATCTATTTGGGATTCAAAATACAGAAATAAATAACAAGCTTAATCAAAATTTTCTGAAATTTTAGCAGTGAACATTAAACAGAAAAATAACAATACTCACTTTTTACAGATCATGAATTGAATCTGTGGTTTGGGATCTATGAATAACACAAGTCTGATTAGGGTTTTGGTAAACCCTAACGAGTTTTAAATTTAAAATCAGATTCTCTGACAAAGGAAAAATACTAAATAGCTATCAAAAAATTTCAAAATTTCACAGTAGATAGATGTAATCACTATGAATCCATGGCACTTTACAGATCTTAAATCGGATATAAGATGAGAAAAATATCATCACAGCAAGTTACCTTTCTGATATTAACAATGATTTTAAAGCTTTAAAAACACCGATTTGATGTCTGATTTTTCTGACAGGGTTCCCGAATCCTAAAAACTTTGATTTTTTTACAGTAGTTCAATTACATATTCATGTATCACATATAAAAAATAAAACATTAACAGTAAGTATTTCAGTCTGAAATAGCATGCTCTTTACTGTTCTAAACTAAAAACACACAGAAATCTAAGAAAATCTAATAAAACATGCATTAACTAATAAAAACAATAAAAAAATACTAAAACAGTAAAATAAAAATTATTTATATACTGGAAAACGTGTAATAAACATGAAAAAACACATAAATAAATAAAACTTAGGGAATCAAGGGCTGGAATTTGATGTTACCTTTAAAAGCATGGATTTAACCCATTAAAAGGGTAAATCACATATTTTATTGGTTAATAATGCAAAAGATAATGCTAAAATTGATTCTAATGGATTAGAATCCCTGTAAACATAAAAAACAGAGTTAGATCATCTTCTTGAACCTCTCTTGAGGTTCTTGAATTTGAATCCATGGTTTAATCCATGAAGGGGATGACACCAATGGCTAAAATTGATTTAAAACATGAAAAAATATTAAAGAAAACTAAAAAAATATTAAAAATATTACCTTGGTGCTTGCAGCTGCAATGGAGGAAGGTGGAAATGCTGGAGAGGAGAGAGAACCCACAAAAATTTGAGAGAGAAAAGACCCCCTTTAGGTCCCCTATTTATAGATTTTTTTTTTTTGGATTTGTTTAGGAAGAGTTTTGATTTTTTTTGGACTCTTTTTAATTGTTTTTGATAAACCACATGGGGAGGACAATTTTTTTTGGAGAATTTTAACCTAAATGGACTCTAATTAATCCCTAATTAACACGTTATTAAACCCTAGAAAGTCCAAATGTGGCACCACCGAGTATGGACCCACATTTGGTTTTTAAAACTTGAATTTAAAACCTTTAAAACCAATGGTTTAAAACTTAAATAAAATGGATTTTTAAAATTGATTTTGACTCTTGACCTTCCTAATTAAGCCCCTAACTAACCTAAGACTATTAATTATACCTCTAATTGACCTAAAAACCCCAAATGTGGCGCCATTTGGGTTTTTCAAAAACCTATTTTTTTTAAAACTTTAAAATCAAAGTTAGAAACTAGAGTGAAGATAGGGGTTTTTAAAATTAAATTTTGACTCACCTAGACATCTAACCTAAGTAGGAACTAGTCTAATCCTGACTTTTACAAATGTGGCACCACCTTGAGTGGGCCCCACTTGAATTTTCAAAAACGATTTTAAAACTTGAAAATGAGAGGTTTTTCAAAAGAGATTCAAAAGTAGACTTTGAGATTGAAAGTTTTGAAATGGTATAGAGTCTCGACTGAGTCAGAACTCCTCTAGATACGGAGCCAACGGGGTGGGCCCCACATCGAAGTTTTGAAAAACTTGAAATAAATACTAAAAATGGCTTTAAAAAAGGGTTAAAATCAACAGTTGAAATTCAAAGTTTTGAAAATAGAGTTCTAAGCAAACTGAAACTCTGGGCTAGAGTCCTGGATTTATAGGACTCTAAGATTTTGGGTTTTAAAAACCAAATGAAGGAGTTTCTGAAAAGATTTTATCAAAAATGATGAAATAAGTCAAAAAATACTGTCAGGGTTAGACTCCTAACTCAATCAGGACTCTGAAATAGAGTCCTAGATTAACTGGACTCTATAAAATAACCTAATTTTTTAAAACAAATGGAAATAAATAAAACATGGAGTAAAAACAAACTTCAAAACAGACTCCTGATTGGACTAGGACTCTAGGACAGAGTCCTGATCGGACTGAAACTCTAGATTTTTTGGTATTTTCTGAAAAACAAATGAGAGGATTTTGAAAAACAGTTAAAAACAGGATGAGATTGAAGTTTTGGTTCAGAGTCCTGATCTGATTAGGACTCTGAGAAAGAGTCCTGATTCGATCAGAACTCTAAGAATTTTGACTTTCTGATAAGCAAATGATGAAATTTGGGCAAAGCTTTTGAAAACCAGTGAAAATGAAGTATAAAAACCAATTTTGGATAGAATCCTACTTGGATCAGGACTCTGGGGTAGAGTCCTGATTTGATCAGGACTCTGAGATAAAATCTCAGAATTTTGAAATTCTTTGATAAAAGTGTAATAGTTTTGGTAGATTGAAAGATTTCTGAAAGATTCTCTCAAAATTGAAATCAGGATCAGAGTCCTGATCCAACTAGGACTCTCTGAAGAGAGTCCTGTTTTGACTGAAACTCTGAGTTTCTGACTCATTTTGAAAGATTTGATTGAAAATGGATAAAAATAGCTGTAAAAGATTAGAGTCCCAATCCAATTGAAACTCTGAAGAAGAGTCCTGATCCGACTGGACTCTTGAAGAAGAGTCCTGATCCAACTAGGACTCTAAGATTTTGGCCAAAACAGAAGATTTTAAAAGGTTTTCTTCAAAAATAGGTAAAAAGGTAGTGAAAAGTAGAGTTCTGATCCGACTGGATTCTGAAAAAAGAGTCCTGATCCAACTAGGACTCTAAAATTTTTGAGATTTTTGATAAGTAAAGGAATCCAGAAGCGACACCACCTAAATAGGTCTCATATGAGAATTAAAATCAATTGAAATTGAGTTTGAAATGAATCCAGATTATTTTTTGAGAAAATGTTTCAAAATATAAAGTCCTGGGGTTGGAAAATGACAGAATGTTGAGTAAAATCCCAGGTTTTAAAATTGATTTTTGAAAGAAAAAGTTTTAAAACTCAAATCTGGATTAAATATTTTGAAAACATGAGTGCTGGATCTTGAAAATGGGATGCAATGACATGCAATGCTATGCAATGCAATGAAATGGTATGTCGAATTCATGCAGTGGTATGCAATGACACAAGAAATGTAGACACTGAACAAGGATGAAAATTTGGGGTGTTTACACTTGCCACTGAACCATTGCTGCAACATTTTCTGTCGACTGGACTTCTTTCAACTTCAACATGTCTAGGCTTTCACTCAAATTGATTTCATCGACTTCCCGGATGCTTGGGATGTTGGCAGTGAAAGTAGGACGGTGAATCATCGATTGTGGGAGTCGCTTTTCTAGGTCTTCCCCCAAAACGGTGGTGATCATACCTCCCTTCGACCATTTGATGCACTGGTGAAGGGTTGAAGGAACAACATTGGCGTTGTGGATCCAAGTGCGCCCGAGTAAAAGGTTGTATGTGGGCGGTACATTGACCACATGGAAAAGTACGGTATGCATCGAGTAGTTGATGAAAATCTCGAGAAAAATCTTCCCCTTGACTGTCTGCTCGTGGTTGTCAAAACCATAGATCATGATCGGATCTGGGGTATATTCTTTTTCCTTGAGCCCCAAGGCCCTGGCTGTCATCTCTGGACAGATATTGAGACTGCTGCCTCCGTCAACAAGCACATAAGAGACTGTCATCCCTCTAGTTTGCACCACTATGTACAACGTGTTGTTGTGGAAAGAATGAGGCTTCGGCAAATCCTCGTCAGAAAATGTGATTGGTGCATTCGTCATATCCTGATTGACGATTTGAGCCATATCTTGCAGTGTTGTGCTAGGCTTGACCTTGATCTTTCTTAGCATATCTTCTAGCACTTGATGGTGTTCAGGCAAAGCATGGGTCAAGTCCAGGATAGAGATGTTCGATAGAGCAGTGATTGGCTTCTGTACTGACCCTGAAGTCTCTCCTTTCTTCGAAGCTGCCTTGATGAAACGCTTCAGAATCCTGGGGGTTGGCTTGGCCGTTTCTGCCATCACCTTTGTTGGCTTTTTTACTGACTTCTTGTTGCTGACAAACGAAGCAATATCCACCCTCTTTGCGGAAGATTGCGCTTGACAAAGGACTAGGACCTGATGCTGATCCTGGATGTCCTGACTTGAACATGGCTGAATATTGTTATGGAGAAGAATTGTTTGTTCTGAAATCATCGATGCTGAATGCTTAGGAAAGGGCTTGGACAAAATTTCGGGTTGTTGCTCATCCTCATCTTTGATCAAAAAATTCTTGTCGATGCAGTCTTGGATAATGTTTTTTAGGATAAAACAGTGTTTCGTGTCATGCCCAATAGTCTGGTGAAACTTGCAGAATTTATCGGTCCACTTACCCATAGCAACTAGCGGATCTGCCACCTTGGGGAGTTTGATCATTCCTTTTGACATCATATATTCCAGGATGTCTTCGCGGGACTGTTCTAGAGCAGTGAATTCCCGATCATAACTCCATCCTTCATGCTTCGGCTTTTCTTGTTGCCTTGCTTCAGGCTGCGGTGCTGACTGGACGGGTTGTGGCTTAACAAACTTTCCTTTCTGGGCTGTAGAGTTTGTTCTTTTGGCCTTGGAGCTTCCTGAATCTTTTCGACGATTCTTCTTTCTCTTTTTGTTGCCAGAATTGCTGTTGTGGCCTGAGAAATCTATAGAATAAGCAGCGTGTGCCTTCTTCCTTTGCTCAGGATTCCCTCGGACGAAAGGGTAACCTTCATATAGGCCATTGTCCAGTCCTGTCTCGAGCCATTCGGCTCTCTCAATCAGCTTGATGAAGGACTTCGTTGGAGATGTGGAAATGAGGTTCCTCAGAGGCTGAGCAAAGTTATTCAAAATGATTTGCAGGGCGTGCTCCTCTGGGATGGGAACCTTCATTTTGTTACAGGTGCCCCAACACCTGTGGATAAATTCACCAGCTCTCTCATTCTCATTTTGTTTCAAATTGTACAGATGGTTGAGAGTTGGTGAGGCCTCCATGTTGAACATGAAGTGCTCAATGAAGAGATTCACGACTTTATCAAACTCTCTTAGTTCGATAGGGTTGATGTGGTATGCATACCATCTGGCCGCTGTCCCCTCTAGGCTGTGAGGAAAACAAATGAATAATGCCCTGTTGTCCTTCCTGAAACGGACACACTCAGCATAGAACATGGCCAAATGAGCCTTGGGATTGTCTGTTTCATCAAACTTGAGGAACTTATGAGGGAGAATTTCCAGGTTGTCATCCCCATCTAGGCCGTTATTGAAATCTTCACCAGAGTAGGTCTGCTTGCCCTTGCTTTTGGCCTGGATGTCCTTAATTGCTCGAGTCATTTCTTTCATTTGCTCGTGCATCGGATCCTCAACTGGAATGAGTTTGTTCACAGATTTAGGCTCTGCGGTGATCCTTGGTTGATATTTTGGAAGTGGTATTTTTAAAACAATATTTTTCAATAAAATCTTTGGAAAATTGTCAACCAAAAGTAGATAACCGACTTTCCACGAAGTGGCAAGTACGAGTCGAATCCACAGGAAACTGGAGTTACTCAAATATTTCTAAGAAATTTAATTTATTAATCAATAAACACTAGTTATAAGTACAATGCTAAAACAATTACAAATTAAAACTACAACTAATGAGAAAAGCTCTTCAGTCTTCAGTTGCACGCCAAGGGTATTTCTATCTTTTTGCCAATTCTCAAAGTTTTGCACTTTGACAAGAATCCCTGGAAAATGGTTATGCTTTTCAACCTAAAAACACAGCAAAATACAAAGTTAGTAACTAATTTAATGAAACTAAACTAAAATATAAATTAAACCTAATTCTGAAGAATTTAAACAAACAAAACCTAATTACTAATAAAATAATAAAGAAAATATCAAACTAATTTTGAAATCAACTAACCTAAGTCTAAAAAAGCTGGATGATGCAGATGCAGCACTAAAAATGCAGAAACTGATGAAAACAAACCGAAAATAGCTAAAAGAATGAAATTATGAAACTACCCCTAACTAGTGCAAAATAGACTTCTGACAGCTCTTTGGAAAATGACTGTTTGACAAAGAAAACGAAGTCCGATTTTCCCAAAATTTGTTCTATTCTGTAACTGACAGAGTCAAGAATCTGGTAGTTTTTACAGAATTAAAAAATGATATCTGGAACTCCAGATATAAGCGTTTCAAAACTGGGAAAAATCAGGATATCGCAGGTCCCGAAATTTTCAAATTCGAAAAAGCAGTTTTCACAAAACGCTTAAAAATCAGACCAAACCAACTCGGATTGAGCTGAAATTTGGTATGAAGTCAGTTAACACGCCAATAAAGTGAATAGAAAAATAATATTTTGAAAACTCGGAATTTTTGCACATGAAATGACGACAGTGCGACAGGGCAAAAATCGGGTTTTGCTTTCAATACACTATTCACTTTATAAGTCTATTTTAAACACTAAAAATGCAATCTAACCCTAATGCAAACCTAAATGGTACTGAATGACAGTTGATATACTGATGATGAATACAATTATGCTAAATGAAATGAAAATGAAATACAATATGCAAATTATGACTAAAGCTAAGTTAAATACTAATGCAAACGCAACTAATATACTTAATTGTGCACACCTAACTAAATGAATGAGCAGCTGCAGTTGATATAAACTAAATACACCTAATTAAAGAACCCACTTAAATCTAACACGAGGAACAACTACACATTAATGCAACACGAATTTCTAAAATCTAACTAATGTAAACAACTGAATCACTATACTAAATTATACTATATCTAATATGGGTTAAAGCTAAAGTCAAATAGATCACTAAAAACCAAAATTGTGCGGTTTTAAGATATGACTAGGACTAGGTTCATGCCACACCTGGCTAGGTCAAGTTGACTTGGCTTAGACTAGGTACACAACTCACCTAATTGGGTCAACTAGTTTGACTAGGTTAGGTTATCTAAGTAAGGACCTAAAGAAATTAAATTCTAATATTAAAATTAACAAAATCAACTAGTCATAGTTACTAAATAAACCCTACACGCCTAATTTGAATCAATCTAACTAAGGACCTATTTACTAACTAAGGTTAACTCTATTAACTAAAATAATTAAAACCTACTTTATCCTAACTCACTATGGATGGTTAATGAAATAGGAAAGGGTAAATGCTCAAAGACAACTTTGGAAAGTTGATAAGTTCAAAAATCATCCAGCTCTAAATGCTTGTCTATACTTACCTTAAATTTCAATTTAAAAAGATAGGAAGTGGAAACCGTCCAACTAGGGGCAGTTACACTTCTTTAATGACTTGCACCACCTACTAAGGTAAGTAGACAATTTGAAATTATAGAATTCAAGATAGCCTCCATGTTTTTAGCTTACCAAAAATGGTTTACAAAACAAATAAGTACCTCTTGCAAAACCGTTGAAACCTTTTTAGAAAAGATTTGAAACTTCAATGTAACTTTCCCAAAAAATATTGATTCTATCTTGAACTCAATTTCAAACTTGCCTAAATGGGGGTCAACGAATTTGAATCAATCAATTTTCTCAAAACCGTTTTTATTTTTGGAGCAAACACCCTACTATTTCAAAAAGACTTTCCTAACAAAACACCAAAAACGTTTCCTAGACTTCAACTAAAGTAAATTAACTAACCTAAAATTAACTAAGGAGCAATGCACCTAGACACCTTAATACACTTACCCAAATTCTAAGACCTACCAAAAACAGCCTAGAGCTCGACTGGAGCTCTAATGGCTGCCGCCCCTCCTTGGGGAAAACGACTAGCAAAACAATACTAAAATCATAAAATAAAGATCACACTAAAACTACTACGAGGGTGATAAAACTAAATTTACACCTAACTAAAATTAACTAATTACACTACTGCAATTATAAACATTTTATCTAATATGCTGAGAATTAAGACAATCTAAAAAATATTCTAATTGCAATCTAGCTACACGCCTAATCTAAACACAAATCATTGAACACAAGTAACACTAACTTTATCACAAAAACAAATTTCTACCTTCACTAAAACAATAATCAACAAATTAGAAGACTTTGACAAACTGGAACTAAATAAAAATTTCCTACAGCCGGCTGAACAAGGCTATAAACCAAAAGAATACACTCAATTTTTTATTTTTCAATATAAGTAAAACACCTAAAACACAAGAACAATATTTAACAAGATCCTAAGATAATGAATTTGACTCACACAACTTTACGAGACTGTTAAACTTCCAAACAATCAGCAGGCTACACGAATTACTCAATGGAAGCACACGCACTTACCCAACTTCAAACCTTCATTCAACGATTTTGGCAAAAACATTCACACGACACATAAGAACTCAAACCTCACCTAAAACGAAAATAAATGATACTGGAACAGATACCACAAATCAGTCCAATAGAACCACAGAAAAAATTTTGCAGCAACTAAACTTATTCAAACACAAAGATCGGCTAGAATTAATCTAGCCGATTTTTTTTCTTTTTAATTAAAATAACAAACAAACAAAACCAATGACTAAACCAAATCAAAATGAAACTTTTTAAAATGATTTTTCTGTAGAAACAATACCATAAACACGCTGGACAAAACTGCAAAATCGGCTAGAAGGGATTCTAGCCGATTTACACGTTTTAGGGAAAATAGTGGAAAAACAAGACTCGACAATTAAAAAAAATGAAATCAAACCTAGATCTACCATGCTGGTCTGTGCACGAGCTCTATACTAGGGCTAAAACAATAAAAATAAAACAAACACATAGAAAATAATAAAAGAAAAACAAGCACACACGTTTTGGGCTCTAACTAGAAGAAAAGATAGAAGAAGACCTACCTCAAGGGCGATCCGACGATCGTGGAGGAGAAGAGAGCAGACAATGGCCTTGGCTTGACGTCCCGAACGGTTCGAGAATGCTGGAATATCACCACGAGCAGAGTATCTACAGCTGCAACACGTTGGAGATCCACCGAAGATGGAGCGGGTGTTGATTCGCGATCGGAGGGATTAGAAAACCGGATGGAGGTAGGGCTGACTCATCTTGTTGGGGTGTTTCGCACTTCCAAGCAAGATTAATGGTCTCCACTTCTGCTACACCTGCAAAAACACAGCAAATGGTGAAAAAACGCAGCAAGGATGCTAAAGAAACAAAAAGGAATGGAAAGAGAGATAGACTAATGCTTGATTTCCAAGCAAAAACCCCATCTTCAATGGAGAATGTGATGGAATGAGGGGTTGGAAGGGGCTGGAGTTAGAATCACTGTAGGAGGAACCAATCCTAATGCCAAAAGACGTCTTGGGCTCTTCTAAAAAGTATATTTATACTTTTTGGTATTTTCAAAAACAAGGTTATAATGAAAATTTTTACCCTGTGCCACTTTTTGGGAGGTTTTCCGTAAAACTTTTTCTAAATGAGTATGGATATGCGTGTGGGTTGGATTTGGGGCATTCTAAAGGTTGATCCAAGGTCCAAATAGCCTATTTGGGTCGGATATGGATCTGATCCACCTCAAAGTTCGTGCCCAAACACTGAAATAGTCATAACTCTCTTATTTTAACTCTGATTTCTCTGAAATTCGAACCACAACCCCTTACTATCAAAATGAATCTAAACATGGGTTTAAAACCTTAATCTCACTACAAAATGCATGAATAACTTGTTAACATGTGTGAACACCCCAAATTTTTCAAAATTTTGTAAAATGACCCTTTTGCCCCCAACCCCGTTTTCTGAGAAAATCAAGTCATTCTTCAGATTTTCTGAACTAAATTTCATAATGGAATATTCAAAATTAATTCTGGATCTGAATCCAGTACTTTAAATCCATATTTTCTCAAAATCCAGATCCAAACCCATTTCTGAAGAAATCTTCTCAAAATAGCTTTTTAAATTCTCAGAAAAATCTCCTTTTGTAAATATTTTTGCAAAAACCCAAAAAATTAGTTTTAATCTTCGTTTTCTCGTAAAACTTTGGGATTTTATTCTAAAAATACAAAAAAATAGAAAAATAACATAAAAAACCAAAAAAATTGAGAAAAGCTACAAGGAAAATGAATGATTTTTAAGCTTTTGAAGCCGTTTTTACCAAAAACCTCATCTTAAACCACTTTTCAAAAATCTTTCTAAAAGAGGACCACCTTTTTGAAATAAGGAAAAATGCTAACGAACTCCCTCCCGCGCGCTCCTCCCTTTCATTTCTACCCTCCATCTTCAAATGGCCTCCCTTTCTCTCCACCCTCAATCCTGAACAGATTTTTTTTCCCAAACTTTCCCCTCTTCCTCTTTAAAGAGGGCGCACATAGGGGAAGAGGAGAGGCATTTTTCCGTTCCATCCCACTCGATCGAGCATCCATCATCGGTTTTTTTTTTTTGCTGGGGCAGCCATTGATCATTGGTTTTCCTTCAGAAGGAAGGATTTCAATCCATCTCCCATCCAGCATCTCCCTGATCTAGGAAGATCGATCGAATATCCACCTTCCTTTTTCCTCCTTCGGAATCCCCACAAATCGGGTAAGTTCTTTTCTCTTTTCCTTTTACTTTTTTTCTTCTTTCTCTTTATTTTCTTGTTTTAAAAACCCTTTTCTTTCTCTATATATCAAACCCTTTTCTTTCTCTATATATCAAACCCTTTTCAAAAACCCTGGGTGTATTATTCAAAACTTACCCTTATTTTCAAAATGAATCTAAACATGGGTTTAAAACCTTAATCTCACTACAAAATGCATGAATAACTTGTTAACATGATGTGCATTTCATGCATCATCAAATACCCTCATGCTTGAATGTTTGTTAGTCCCTTAACAAACCACTGACTATGCTATGCAACAGAACAAGAAATGCTAGACATTGCATAAAAACTAACTCACTTTCGTAGGAATCATGGTTGCATTTAGCGTATGCAACAAGCCCTTTAAACCCCTGGCTTACATCAGTGGACGAGCAAGGTCTCGTGAGGGTTTGCAGAGATGCTACCCACAAACATCAATGAAATGTAGGAATGAATTTTTCAAACATTTTAGGCAGTTAAGAAAATAGTTGGAACAAATATTTCATGTAATGGACATTCTCAAAACCAATTCAGAAATCTCATGCCACCACAGTAAAAATTCTTTTTCCTTCACTTTTCTAACATTGTAGCTATTTATGATTTTTCTCGGAAAGTCAAGTACTATCATGTTTTACTCATTTATCCTCACTTGTATATTTTCTGCACAGTAATTCACACATATTCCTAAGCAATGAAATTTTTCTCATTTAGCACATTCTTTTTCTTCTGATTTTCAAATTTTCAACCTTTTTTAATTTTCTCTTGAGCATTCTTCTCACATGAGCACTATTTCGAATATCCAGCTTTCATGACCCGTGTAGCGATCTTTGGGTCAGTGACTCTCAGGCCAGACGACCTTAGGGCACTAGATACAAAGTATCCCTCAGACTTAATTGCTCGAGTCACTAGACCTTCTATTCTAATAGTTTACGTATAGTCTTCCTCTCGTCATGTGCAATGTCTCTATCTCTTAGGCTTTTTATGCAGTCCATGTAACAAGCTTTTGAACCGGTGGCTCCCAAACCAGCTGGCTTTGGGGCACCAGGTGTACAAAACCCTTCAGATTCTACTTACTCGAACTACAAAGGCCACAAATATCAACTAGATAAGAGAATGATCTCCTTCGTTATCCTTTTCGTCAAGAGACCCAAACACTTCATTTCATGTCTGAGTTCCACTACTAAGATTCACAAAGGCATCAACAACTAAACGTAGCTCTATTCTTTTAAACTCATTTTTCAAAAACATCTTTCCATTGCTTATTTCTTTCACAAAACATATTGTGCATACTTATACTAAAGTGATTCAAAATTTTCAAGCAATCAAATACTATCTTTTCTTTGAATTTTCTCATAAATCACTACTCTATTTGAATCAGTTCAGATTTTTTTTTACATGGGGCTTAAAAATTTCTAAACTGTTAGATTATGCCAAAAACAATCATATATGCTACAAACTTGTTCTCAACTGCCTACTTTAGCTACCAGACATAAAAAAATTTTTAGTGTGCATCTAAACCACCCCACCATGCTTGAATGACACTGTCCCTAGTGGCATACAAAATATATAAAAATGCAATGCAAATGCACACTAAAAGACATGAAAATGAATATGGGAGAAAGGATAGATACAACCTGATCTGTGTCGGGCTTCTGAATTTGATTGACTTGACTTTGCAACATCTTATGCATATCTGATTGTATAATTTTCTGCTCATCTGATCAATATTTGCTCTGAAAACTCTGCCCTGTACCTGGTAACTCATTCTCATGCACTAAGTGTTAGATTCATCCTGCATAAATCAAAAACAAATGTCAGCACATATGAAATGAAATACTGAAATAAAGAAAAATACTGAAATGAAAAACAAAACTAATATACATATGATACATCCCTCTGGTCGAATCCTCATGCCTTCGTGAGATGCACTATCTCACACTCACCATTCTGCAAGGAATCTGAAATGTAGGGCTTCAGTCTTTGCCCATTAACCTTGAATGTACCTTGAGTCATAGGATCAAATAAGGTAACTGCTCCATGTGGAAACACTTCTTTCATGATGTACGGTCTTGTCCATCTCAATCTCAACTTCCCTAAGAATAAATGCAAACGAGAATTGTATAGCCAAACTTTATGCTCCGGCTCAAACACTTTTCTGACAATGTGTTTATCATGAAATGCTTTAGTGCGAGCTTTGTATAATTTGGCATTCTCATATGCATCATTCCTAAGTTCCTCTAATTCTGATAGTTGCAGTGCTCTCGCTTTGCCAGCTTGGGTGAGGTCAAAATTCAACTTCTTGATGGCCCAATACGCTCTATGCTCTAGCTCGACAGGAAGATGGCATGCTTTCCCGAATACAAGGCGATACGGGGACATGCCAATGAGAGTCTTAAATGCAGTCTTATATGCCCAAAGTGCATCATCTAAGCACTGGGACCAATCCCTGCGGTTCGGGCGAACTGTCTTCTCTAAAATCCGCTTAATCTCCCTATTCGACACCTCTACCTGTCCACTGGTCTGCGGATGATACGACGTGGTGAATCTATGATTGACAGAATATCTTCTCAACAGAGAAGCTATATGTACATTCCTAAAATGCTTGCCACCATCGCTAATCATTGCACGTGGCACACCAAAACGACTGAAAATGTTGTGCTTAATGAACTTAAGCACCACTCTATGATCATTGGTTTTGGTTGCCACAACCTCGACCCACTTGGACACATAATCAACCGCCACAAGAATGTATAAATTTCCGAATGAAGGCGGAAATGGTTCCATGAAATCAATGCCCCAAACATCAAAAATCTCAACAATCAAAATCGGAAACAAGGGCATCATGTCCCTCTTGGACATGTTCCCAATCTGCTGACATCTAATGCATCGCCTACAGAACTCATGCGCATCCCTATGGAGTGTAGGCCAATAAAATCCAGACTGCAAAACCTTTGCAGCCGTCTTCCTACTGCTAAAATGCCCTCCACAGGCTAAAGAATGGGAAAAACTCAAAATGGACTCGTACTCCTCCTCCAGAACACATCTCCTGATGATCTGATTTGCGCAATATCTAAACAATTCTGGTTCATCCCAATAATAGTGCCTCATCTGAGATAGGAATCTCTCTCGCTCATTCTTGTTCCAATGCTCAGGTATCTGTCTCGAAACCAGATAGTTCACAATATCAGCAAACTAGGGTAACTGTGATATCCTAACTGAAATGATTTGCTCGTCAGGGAAAGAATCACTGATCGACCTCTGATCCTGCGTGGTCTCCATGATCAGTCTAGAAAGATGGTCTGCTACTACATTCTTGCTTCCCTTCTTATCTCGAATCTTGAGATCAAACTCCTGTAGTAGTAGAACCCAACGAATGAGTCTCGGTTTGGTGTCTTTCTTATTCAACAGATATTTCAATGCAGCATGGTCAGAATAGACAACCACCTTCGAACCGAGCAAATAGGACCTAAACTTGTCCAATGCGAATACTACAACAAGTAGCTCCTTCTTTGTCGTGGTATAATTCATCTGAGCATCAGACAGAGTTTTACTTGCGTAGTAAATCACATAGGGCTTCCTATCAATCCGCTGTCCTAATATAGCCCCCATAGCATAGTCAGATGCATCGCACATAATCTCAAACGGGAGAGTACAATCCGGAGGTCTTAGAATGGGCGCAGTAATCAAGGCTTCTTTGAGAATCTCAAAGGCCTTCATGCAATCCTCGCTAAAAACAAAAGGCTGGTCCTTCTCCAATAAATTACAAAGCGGTCGAGAGATTTTGCTGAAATCCTTTATGAACCGCCTATAAAATCCCGCATGCCCTAGAAATGACCTAATGTGCCTCACAGTGGTAGGTGAAGTCAAACGAGAAATGGATTCCACCTTCGCTCTGTCAACCTCAATGCCTCTCTTGGACACAATGTGTCCAAGCACAATCCCCTCCTGGACCATAAAGTGGCTCTTTTCCCAACTTAAGACAAGATTTGTCTCCGCACACCTACTCAGTACTCGAGTAAGTTTTTGAAGGCAATCTTCAAATGAAGAGCCATACACTGAAAAGTCGTCCATGAAAACCTCCATTACATCATCTATCATGTTTGAGAAGATAGCAAGCATGCACCTCTGAAAAGTTGCCGGGGCATTGCAGAGCCCGAACGACATACGTCTGAACGCGAAGGTGCCATAAGGACATGTAAATATCGTCTTCTCCTGGTCATCAGGATGGACAACTACCTGATTGTATCCTGAATACCCGTCTAGAAAGCAATAGTAGCTCTATCCTGCGAGTCTCTCTAATATCTGATCAATGAACGACAACGGGAAATGATCTTTCCTAGTTGCCACGTTCAGCTTCCTATAATCGATGTAGACTCGCCATCCTGTAGTGGTCCTCATCGGGATTCTTTCACCCTTCTCGTTCTCCACAATAGTGAGTCCTAACTTCTTCGAAACAACATGAATCAGACTGACCCACTGGCTATCAGAAATAGGGTAGATGATTCTGGCATCCAACCACTTCACCACCTCGTTCTTCACCACTTCCTTCATGTTGGGATTTAGCCTTCTCTGCATATCTCTCACTGGCTTGACCTCCTCATCGCAATGGATTCTATGCATGCAGAATGAAGGATCAATCCCCTTCAAATCAGCAACTCCTCAGCCAATCGCTGCCTTGTGCTCTCGTAGAATAGTCAACAATCTCTGCTCCTGCTCCTCAGTGAGCAGGGACGAGATGATCACAGGCAGAGTCTTATCATCTCCGAGATATGCATACTTGAGTGAATCCGGTAAGGGTTTCAACTCAAGTTTCGGAGGAGACTCGATCGAAGATTTGGTGGGGGACTCCGCAAGTGGTGGGAGAGGCTCAATGATAGCTCTCCAAGGTGGTCTCTCTGATGACACTCTAGACACATCTATGCTAATTGTACAACTATCTTTCTCTATATGGTACAGATCTAATGGAATCTCAGTAATGTACAAATCAGGCTACTCCTCCACTAACACTTGTGCAATATCTACATGGAAGCAGTCCATGTCTTCTGTTGGTCCCATAGCGGCATTGAAAATATTCAGCTTGACCTTTTTGTTGTCGAATGAGAGATCCATGGCTCCGATCCTACATTTGATGCACGCATTGGCAGTCGCCAAGAATGGTATGCCCAAAATGATCGGAGTCTGGTGTTGGTTGTCTACTCCTTCCATATCAAGAATAATGAAATCGATGGGGAAATAAAAATCATCCACTTTAACTAGCACGTCCTCCAAGACACCTCTCGGTACCTTGACAGAATGATCTGCCAGCTGAAGTGTAATAGGAGTCAATCTCATCTCTCCTAGCTCAAAAGAATCAAAGAAATACCCGGGCAGAATGTTCACACTTGCCCCAAGATCGAGCAAAGCGCGTTCTATCCGGATGTTCCCTATAGTACAAGCAATGATAGGGGCTCCAAGGTCCTTGAGCTTTGGTGGTGTCTGATGCTGAAGTACTGAACTCACCTGCTCAGTAAGATGGACCCTGTTAGGAACTCTCTCTGGATTTCCTCTTCTGCGTACAGAGTTCCTTCAGGAATTTGGCATAAGCCGGCACCTGCTGAATCGCATCGAGCAAAGGCAAGTTGATCTGCACATGCTTGAAGATGTCAAGCATGTCCTGGATCTTCGTGCCCTTGTAAACAACCCAAATTTTCCACATCCATTCTCAAACAATCCTCCTCAGGCAGTGCCAACCCTGTCAGGTCAGTGTAAGAGTCAAACCCCGAGTCAGTTTCAGAAAATCACCATTTTACCCATTTTCATTAAAAAATTACCATTTTACCCCTAGGTCATCTCGGACCCCAGTCAGTCGGAGTCAACCAAGCTCATTGGTCAGTTCAAGATAGTTAGAATATCAGTCATCTCAAGCTCATCTGAGCTCATAATGAATAAACCATTTTCATTTCTGATCATTCCTGCCAAAATTGGATTATTTCTTCAGAAATGAGCTCATTTCTTGCTCAAATCCAAACCAATTGTCTCTCAATCAGTCAGTCATACTCCTCAGAGTCTAACTTGAGCTCACCATAAGTTCAAGCACTCCAGTTTCAATTCAAAACCATTTCCAAGTGTCCAGGAGCCCATTTTAGTCCATTTTAGCTCTTTCAGCTGAAATTGAGCTAAGTTCAGCCAATTGAGCTAGTGTTTGAGCTTCGATTTTAGTTCATGTCAGTATTATTGACCTTTTTTTAGCTCAAAGCCAGCTCAAGTTCGTAATTCACTTCACTTCAGTGACCATTCCGAACCATTTCTCTAAAAATGGCAGCTTTTCTTGAAAATTCAGCCAGAAAGGTCAATTGTGTCAGTGTCTGGTCAATTCACTTGAGTTCTGAAACTCTAAAACCCATCTCAATCCAGCTCATTTTAGTTTGATTCAGCTCGAACCCCAATTTTCAGTGTCACTCTAGCTCAGTAGAGTCCAAAAACCATTTCTTAAGCTATTTTGCAAATTTTATCAATTTTAATGCTTTTTAAACTGGTACAACTGCCAATCGGGGTCTAACATCTAAAATTCTCCATTCAGGATCTGCATTTCGCATGTCATTTCTCATCATTTCATATCATTTCTTAGCATTTCATAACATTTCATTTCATTTTCGAAGTCCAGAACTCTAGTTTTATAAATTTCAATCCAGATTGAGTTTTAAAAGTTTTCAGAAATCAATTTCAAAGCTCGGGTTTCCAAAATTGACATTTTCACCCCAGGAGTCTAAATTTGGAAATATTTTCTCAAGAAAAATAATCTGGATTTCTTTCAAAATCAAAATTTCAAATTTTATACTAGATTTGCTTCGCAATGAGCTATTGAACTTCAAAATCTGAGCTCGTTTCAAAAACTGCCAAAAATAGCTCGTTTTGTTTTAAAAATATTTTTTTCTTGAAAAAAAAATCTGGATTTATTTCAAACACAACTTTTTGAATTCTACACTGGATTTGCTTCGCAACGGGGTATTGAACTTCAAAATCTGACCTCGTTTCAAAAATTGCCAAAAATAGCTCGTTTCATTTGGAAATATTTTTTTGAAAAAAACAATCTGGATTTCTTCCAAAATTAAATTTTTAAATTCTATATTGGATTTGCTTCGCAACGAGGTATTGAACTTCAAAATCCGAGCTCGTTTCAAAAACTGCCAAAAATAGCTCGTTTCGTTTGGAAATTTTCTAAAAAGACTATTTTACCCCTCTAATCGTCAAAATGAATTTCAAAAGTGGAATTTGGACCCGCTCTGAGATGGCCCATTCATTTACTTTTCTATTTTATATAAAAAAAAGATGTTTCTTTTTATTTATTTGTTTTTGTTTTTATTAATTTTTATTTATTTATTTTATTTTAGAGAGGTGGGACCCACAAGATGGTCACCCAAACCTCCAGCCCCTCTTTCCTTCTTCTTTCCTTTTTCCCTCATTTTCTTTCTTTCCTTTCTTTTTCTTCTTCCTCTTCTTTCCTTCCTCCCTTCCTTTCCCTCTTGCCCCGCCATTCACGTAAAGGTTGTTTCCCTTTCCTTCCCTAATTAAAACTAAGAACTTAGGGAAAGATATAATCTTCCCTAAGTTAAGAAAACCAAAAAAAGAAAAAGGCTACGGCTGCCCAAGAACCCATTCAACGCACTCTCCTCCCTCTCTCTCTCTCTCTCTCTCTCCCTTTAGCTCTCTCCTCCTCTCCCCTTGGCTGCTGCAGCCTCTCTCAGCCCAGCTCTTGCAACCTCCCCTTGCCATCTCCAACAGCACCCTTCCTCCATTACAACCTTGCAGCATCTTCACCACCGGTGTCCACCACCTCCCCATCGTTGCAGCCACTCGTTGGTCCAGCCAGCAGCTTTGGTGAAGCTTCCCCTTTGGTGACAGTAGCAGCCACTCACCTTCAAGCACAAACTGCAGCCATCAACTACAGCTACAGGCCCTCTCTTGGTGGAACTCATCTCCAACGAGGCACCATACGCCCAGCCCTCTTGGGCCAACAGGTTCAGCCATCTCAAGCTCCAACCACCTTCCACCGGGTCCAACTTTCACCTCCAACCTTGGATCACCACCTTCACCAGCCGGACCTCCTTCCTCCAGCCACTCCTCCCAGCCGGTTCAGCCATCTCCAGTCCTTCCAAGTGTAGCAGCATCACCATCATCTTCAGCTTCCTAGCACCCACCTTCATCACCATCATCTTCAACCTTGTTGCAGCCACACCTACCATCCTTTCCTTTAGTCGATCCAAGCAAAGACCTTCCCAAGGTAAAATCCCTTACCTTCATAATTTTTTTTATGATTCTTTTGCAAAGCCAGTTTTGAAATTGGATTTATATGATCAAAAGGAATATCTCATGGTTGTGGAATCTTGATTTACCATATTCAAGTTTGTAAGAGAGGTGATCCATCCGATGAATGGATCGGGTCCTTCTCGTCAATAACCAACATCAACCAACTTCGTATCTCCTTGATCTTCTTTAGTTTAAGCATGGTTTTCATATAAATCACACGTTTTAGGTATTTTGTTTAATTAGTTTTACCATTTTATAGGTATTTTACTTAGTTTTATTAGTACTTGCATATTAGTTATAGCATTTTTATTCAGGTGTTCAGTCCGGTCTTTATTTCATGTACTGATTCACATTGTAAAATTCTGATAATTTCATGTTAAGAACGTGCATTTGTTTATGATTTCTCATAAAAAACCCAGATTAATTCGGGTTCTGAAACTTCATTTTAAAAATCAAACCCTAAATTGGGTTTTCTGACTCTCTAAATTTTTAATTTCTGCTTTAGCAGAAAAGAACCTCCAGCACCACCCTTGTGGGAGAACTGAATTGTCCTCCAAAAATCAGTGGATTATTAATTGAATATACTAATGATCTGGAAATTTTGAGGTTTTTCCAATTAGTTTTGACCTCTGTAAAAAAACAGATTTCTTAGACCCCTGGGAAAATATTGATTTTCTTTCGTTAGGGTATAGACAGACCCTAATGCACCAAGTCCATCCAATATGTAACCTTTCTTCAAAAACTTTCAACATGAAAGTTGTTCCTAACATAATTTCCTGTCATTTCTCAAAAGTTGGGAATTTTTGGATCTGTTTCATTATTTTGCCCGGATTTTCCCTTTATGTCTAACAGATTTCAATGTCCAGAAATCTCAGAGATTTAGGTCTCTGATAACAGTATGACATTTTCCAAACCATAACCAGAATTCTAATGGTGTCAAAAGATCAAATCTTCCCCTGTTTGTCAGGGACATTTTTCCACAATTTCAGCTTTTTTACCATCTGTTTACTATTTTTCCCACATTTTCTACCGAAACCTGTCTGTTTCTTCTAAATCCTAGAGTCACCGGATTCCGATCCGACTTGCCGGAGTGATACCGCTCCGACCATAGGTCAAAACCAGAAAGTGTAAAATGCAAAAATCCTTGCCTTACTGTCCTCTATCACCCCATAAAATTTGGGAAATTTTTATGGAAGTTTGATATCCTAAATCTCCTTTAGAATCAACATTTTAGGCAAAAATCACAAAATTTAGGATTTTTATTTGAATTTATATGTTTAAAAATACAAATAAATTAGATTTTTCGAGATCCATTCTGTTTTTAGGGTTATTTTAGGTGTCCATGCCAAATTTGGTTTAATTCCAAGTTCATTTGCTCCATGTATTAGTTTATCTTTAAATTCAGAAGCGAAAATCAGGTTAAATTTGATATTTTATGATATTTTCGCCATTTTAGGGTTTTTATCATGTACATAAGCATGTAGAATCATATTAGGGTTAATTTAAATCTCATTTGCATTTCATATTTTTCAATTTTGCAAAATTTATTTCAGAAAACCCTGGTTTCAAGGCCATAGTCTTGTTATCGGGGGTATTTTGGTCATTTTGACCTAAATTTCGAAATTTCAATTTCTAATTCTCCAAAATTTCATGCATATCATCATATTTTATCATGTTATATTTCATTTGATTTTTAAAAATTCCAAAATTTACAAAATTTCTTTCAGAAAACCCTGATTTCAAGGTCATCAGGGGTATTTTGGTCATTTTGACCCCAATTTCGAATTTTCAAGTTTAATTTCAAAATTTATTCATTATTTATCATGTTTATATCAAAGGGGGTATGATTTTGGGTTTATATCTGAATAATATCCGATAATTTCCCATATTTTCGGATAAATTCAGAAAAATCTACATTTTTGTGCTAACCTTGTTTTCTAGTTTTGCAGGAACATTCAAGAAGAAGATTTAGTTTTTATTTCTTTTATTTCAGTTCAATGTAAAAAACCAATGTAATATTTGGAATAAGAGTTACTTTTCTGCTTAGAATAGGGTTGCATTGCATATAGTTTAATTTATGCAAATTTCAATATGTGATGTATGATTCATGCATATTGTTTCAAATTCACTATGGTTTACACGAATGGCACGTGCACAAGCTTTTATGGAGTTTATAAACTCGGTGGGATTCGTATTTATGGCCATAGTCAGAATACGAAGAAAACAAAGATTTATGATCTTTATATTAGCCACATTCAGCCTACACACTTAGGCTAACTTCAAAATGCACTGCATTTTTCAAAACTTCAAAAGGATTTCTCAATTCCTCAATGAAATTCCCTTTTCAAATTCATATTCATTCATTCATATAATTCAAATTGCATTTTTTTCAAATTCAGTTTTCTCAAGAATTTCTAAGTTTTTCTCAGGATTTGATTTTCTCAGAATTCTAAATTTTTAAATGAGATTTCAAAGCATTTCCCAGGTTCAAATTAAGATTTTACAATGTTTTAAAATTCTCAAATTTCAAAATCCCAAGTTTTCAAAAATCGATTTTCTTAGATTTCCTATTTTCTTGAGAAGCTAGTTACTTGAGAATCTATTTTCCATTTCAAAAATCCTTTTCCAATAAATTTCTTAGATTTTCTTAGAATTCTCAAATCCATTTTCTCAGAAAAGCAATTCCAAATTTCAAAATCGATTTTCCAAAGTTCAAATTTTCCTAAGAAATCACTTTACAATGCAAATTTCTGATTTCCAATGAAATTCAATGATTTTCCCAGGAATTCAATTTTCAAGCACTTTTCTAATCCTTTTCCAAATGCATTTCAATTTTCCAAAGCAAACATCATATTTTCTCAAACTTGCATTTTTCAAAATTCCATAGCACAAGCCTGATTCTTTGTGCATTCTAGGAAAAATAGAGCATAATTTAGCTATTTGAGTCAAGTTAAAGCACGTAATTGGTCCTTGGTTCAATTACCCCTGGTAAAGGTGCCAGTAACGGTTGAACCTCGTACCGACAGGCGGATCCCATTCCACGGAATTTTCCCACAAATTTTCAAAACGGAGCCGAGTTAATTTTTAAAAACCATTTTCAAAACTTTGGTCGAGTTTGACTTGCGAAATTCGTTTCTCTCTCGCAAGGGAGGGGAAAAATTTTGTGATGATAACAGGTTTTGGCGACCGTGATGGGACCTGTCTTCGCCTGATCAATTATGTGCTTTAACTTAGCTCATTTATCAAAATTATGTTCTATGGAATGTCAGCTTTAATTCCTGATATCATGTGAACCTAGGAGCCTAGACTTGAACCCAGCTGACATGGATTGCATGTAGACTAGGCATGGTTTGGTAGGACCATATTGAGGAGAATTATGCATGCTCACTTTGATTTAGGTCTGAAATACAACACTCCTCAATCTAGGACTTGTATGAAAACAATGTTTGCTTCTTCAAAAGTTTTCAAAATTCTATCTCTTTAGGACTTAGAGCCCTTTGTTTGTCTGCATGTGATCATATTTCAAAAACCACTCCACCTATGTCTACCCGGTCTTCACGTTGCTGGGCTCTCTTCCAGAACCATAGTTCGGGACAGAGCCTCACAACTGGGCCACTTATTTGGGCTAACGCCCCCTGCCACGTACCAAGGGCCATAGTCCAACGTATATCGACAGGCGCTCAAGGATGTTGGAAAAACACAAGCCTAGACCCAGAGATGAGTTTTATGCCACGTACATCGAGCCTCGGCTCGAGTATATCGGCATAGCATGATTGGACAAAGTTGATCTGAGCCTAGAGTCCGGATTAGGGTTCTAAAGCTCTTTCAAAATCAATGCATTTAGGGTTGGCTTCTTAGGGATTGTTGTATGTGCATAATTGTTTGTAATTGAATGTATGATATTCATTTTTGCCTTATTTTCTCATATTTTTCCCAATTTTTCCAAAATACCAAACAATTTTCCAAAATGCCTCATTTTTCATCTTTTAGGAAATATCTCTTTTTTCTTAAAAACCCTGGACGATTTTTCTAAATTATCCACCTTTTCCTTCAAAACTCCAGGAGATTTTCCTTTCTTTCGTTCCTCTGGACTTCAAATTTCCAGCTTTCATTTTATCCTGCCTGCAATTTTCAAAATTCTTGTATTTTTCCAAAGTCTAATTCCAGTCTTCTTGTCTTTCAGTCCAATGGCATCCAGTCAGCTCGATTATGTTTTTCCTGAGGGTCACATCTCCTACGAGGTGCGACAAAGTCTTTCTGAGCATCGATCTCTTAGCACCGGACCCTTCTTCCCCCGGTGGTACTATGTCTGGTTCAAAAATCTCTCTCGTATGTTTCCGGACCACTTGAGCGATTGCGGGTTGGAATTGGCATCTACAGTGGGAAAGTTGACAGTCAACGGCAATTTGATTCATGCACTGGCAGAGCGGTGGAATCCGCGCACTTGCACGTTCTGGTTCCCGTGGGGCGAGATGACACTACTGATGGATGAATTTTCAGAGATTATGGGACTCCCTGAGCCAGCCGGTCAGCCTGGATATCCGTTAGAGCAGCAATTTCTGATCAATGTCAAGGGTCTGGACCCCAAAGATGTCGTAGCTCGCATGACAGGGCGCAAGTCTTGGCCACTGATTGAAGAAAATGGGAATGAGTACGTGAGCCTGATCGAGATCTACCGACAGTATGGAGAATTTGCAGAAGTCAGCTCGCTGTCCAGAATAGCTTGAGAGAGAATTCAGCATGCGATGGTTTTGTGCACTGTGGGACTTGCTTTCTTTCTAGACGGACAGAACTATGTGGATGTCAAAATAGTTCAGCTTCTGAGGAGATGGGGAAGTCGACAGACCAGCCGTCTTTCGATAGCCATGGCCGCGCTTGCTTTTCTATACAGAGGACTGACCCGCTTCGCACTTGGAGAGTCCATCTTAGTCGAGGGATGTACTTATGCTCTTCAGTCTTGGTTCCTTCAGCATATACCGACCAGAGCTAGTTCGTTCAGATACAATGGCAAGGAACTTCTTCCAGTTGCGCGGTACTGATTCATGATCGACTATCTGCAGGAAGAAGAAGTGGTGTAGGACTATTTTGATCGAGAATTATCGCCTCCCAGATACACCTATGCATATGGCAAGAGATTCAAGTTGCTTGGTCCATTCTTTTGTGCTTACTATCATCCGGAGCGGTGTGTTCGACCGTTTTCTCAGAGACAGAAGCACATAGAGATGCGGCTGCTATCAGGAGTCGTGCTAGAGTTCGACCTTACATCAGCACAGTGGTCTGGAGCATACCATTCTGCCAGATATGGCTGGGACTCTTTTGTTACTCTTACGCTTTTTTCCGGTCCTCGTGTCTCTGCTAGTTATAAAGAGTGGTGGCAAATTGTCTGTCTGCCCCCTCTTTCCCAAGTTTATTATTAATGCAATCATGTTTTCTTTCAATAAATAAAAATCTTGCAAATTCTTCAATTCTTGGTTTGACGACCTCGCCTAGGTAACAAGGCATGATTTTCAGTTGTTTATTTTCTTTGCAAAGAAATGACAACACAATTGTCGTAATCCCATCGACGACTCAATCCCTAGTAATGGGATATTCTTTCAATTGTCTACCAAAATTCTCAGCAAATATCTTTCTTCCAGTCAAAATCTCTTTCGAAAGCTTCCACCTCCAAGTGGCCAACACCCAAGCCATCTTCCCCGCCTCTTCCCAAACGATCCAAGAGAGCATTCGTGACATTCAATGGTTCAGACAAGGTCAGGGAAGAAAACTGCACCAGTTGAAGGCATCACATATTCAACAGCTTCGGACGAAGGGATGGATTCCCCGCGCTCGAGCAAAAATCAAGGGCAACAGGTTGAGGATGACATTGATCCTCATATGTTTGCCATGTTCAAGAAGATGATGACCAAGATGCTGACAGAGCAAGTTGAAGCCAGTACAGAGAAAACACAGGTAAAGCAAAAGACAAAAGGTCAGACAGTCAAGAAAGCCGCGAAGATATCTAAAAAGCCTACCCAGAATATTGATACAACTGATGAAGAGGGATCAACAGAGGATTCAGATGAAGAGTTTGAGACTCATCAGGCATTCCGCAAATCTACTCAGGGGCAGGGGTCAGCCCACAAATTCAAAGAGCAGTCCGTCAATGACTCTGACCAGTCGCAGTTCAAAGATGTGGTCAGAATGCTTCGAGACCTGCAGGCCCGCGACAAGGTTAAGAAAGTCTTCACCAGCGAAGACTTCTATGATGGTTTAGATGGGGACGACAATCTCGAGAATCTCCCCAGAAAGTTTATCAAATTCGATGGTTCTGGCGATCCTAAAGCTCATCTCGCCATGTTCTTCGCTGAATGCTCCAGATTCAAGCGAGACAACCATGCACTTTTCCTATGTTTCCCTCGCAGTCTGGAGGGAACTGCAGCTAAATGGTACTCGGAGCATGTAAATCCAATTAAATTGAAAGAATTTGACAAAGTGGTAAACATGTTCATCGAGCGATTCCTTTTCAATGCCGAGGCGCTTCCCACCCTCAGTCACCTATGTGGCCTCAAACAGAGAGAAAATGAGAAGGCCAGAGATTTCATTCACCGTTGGAGGTCAGTTTGCAACAAGATGAGGGACCCCATATCAAAAGGACATGCTATGTCCCTAATTCTGAGTAACTTCTCATAGCCTCTAAGAGGTCTCATTTCTACTGCACCATCGAGGACATTCATTGATCTGACAGAGCGAGCCGAATGGCTCGAGTTGAGTATGGAAAATGGTTTCTATGAAGGCTTCACCTTCACTAAGAACAACGACCAAACTGAGCAGAAGAAGAAGACTCACTTCACTCATTCTGTCAGAAATAATAATTGGAACCACCGTAAGGGGTAGAACAAAGTTTTTTGTTATGGGGCAGAAAGTTCAAACAAGAATGACCAAAAAGGCAAGTCAGTTCCTCAATTCAATAAGCCACTTTAACTAGAGCAGGGACCAAAGCCCCGAGAAAAAGTAAAGCATGAAGGGTGGAGTTATGACAGGAAATTCACTCCGCTGGATCAATCACTCGAGACTGTACTCGAGTATATGTTGACCAAGGAGATGGTCAAACTGCCTAGGCTAGCCGATCCCCCTGTTCCCATGGGAAAATTCAAAGACCAGTTCTGTAAATTTCACAGAACAGTAGGACATAATACTGAGAACTGCTTTGTTCTCAAAAATATCGTTCAGGATCTCATCAACAAGAATCTTCTGGTAGAGGGTGCCGAAGATGAAAATATGGATATTCTAAAGAAAACCTTTCCCCATCATTCTACGGCGGTCGTCTCTGAACAGCCTTTTCAGCCGCAGGAGCATATTAGGCCATGCTCTAAAAGAGATATGCAAATCCAACATCAGGTCCTTGTACTGCAGCAGGCTCAGTCCAAAGCTCAAAAAATGGATTTTATTGCAGCCTTCGAAAAAATGAAAGTATCTGACAAACCCGCTGGGGTATCTCCTGAGGTGGCTAAAAGAATGCCATGGCTCCCCAAACACTTTATTAAGCTTGCCCCGGAGAAAAGTGAGACATCCACACCAAAGTCGATAACTGCATTATCCAATGTCTCAATTTTGGATCTAGCTCAAGCTTCCGCCAAACACCAGCAGGTGTTGAATGATCTATTGCGGAAAATCAAAGTGAAACCGAGCATAACTCCAGAAGACATGGCCCAGATAGTCAATCAGGCCATGACAAATCCTCCGATAACTTTCTCGGATGAAGATCTTCCCAAGCCTCATGTATTTCACAACAATGCTTTGTACGTTGTGATTCGAGCACGAGGAATGACGGTTCCTCACGTGCTGATAGATGGAGGCAGCAACCTCAATATATGCCCAGAAATGACAGCCAAAGCTTTGGGCATCAAAGAAGAGGAATATATCCCGGACCCGATCACTATCTACGGGTTTGATAATCATGGTCAAACAGCGAAAGGAAAAATTTTCTTGGAGATTTTCATTGACTATTCAGTCCACTCTGTCCTTTTTCATGTGGTCAATGTGCCACCCACCTATAATCTGCTTCTCGGGAGACCGTGGATTCACAATACGAACGTTGTGCCGTCTACTCTGCATCAGTGTGTCAAATGGTCAAAAGGTGGAATGATCACAACAGTCTTGGGCGAGGATCCAGAACAGAGGCTTGCACAACCCATGGTTCCTAGGCCCACTTTTACTACTGATATCTCTAGCATTAGGGGCATTGATGAGGTCAGCTTTGAAGAAAATTCGGGAATACTGCAGACGGCTTGACAGCCAGCACATACAGTGGCCATGACTCGATGGAGAGGCCCACAGTTTTTCAAGATTGGAGGACGAATTGACTATAGCACATTCAAAGATCATCCATTGTTCTCCCAATTTATGAAGGCCAAAAAGGGATTTGATCTGTTAGTAAAGCATGGTTATCAGCCTTTTCAAGGCCTGGGAAAAAATGGAGATGGTCGTCTCGAGCCAGTAATTCCTCCGCACTATCCTCAGAGAGCCGGATTGGGCTTTAAGGGCAGAAGATCTCAGAAGAGCACTATCTTTATCAAAGGGACGCACTAAGGGCATCTGCTTGTCTTTCATTTCTATTCTTTTGTTTTCACATTTAGGATGATATCCCGTTTCATTTCAATCATTGTCCTCAATTAAATCTTTCAATAAAGTTACAAATTTCCTTTGTCTATCTGGATGCCATTTGTCTCTTTACTTCTCATTATCAAATCTTTGAAAATTTGCCATTATTTTGCTCTTTTATCTTTCAAATTATTTTCTTAACAAAAGTAATTTGTTTTATGATAGGCGATTTTCCTGAATCGATTTATTCTCCAATTTTCAGAATGTCTTCCCGATCTATCAAGAAGCTCGTTCTTAATCCAGAGGCCTTTTCGAAGCCAACAGTGATTCATCAGGTTAAAATAAGAGCAGAATGTAGTCAGATTACAAAGCAGTCAGAAGAACTTGCAGAATTTGATTCAGCTCTTCAAGAATTACCAGAATTTGCAGCAATTCAGAAACAAGATGAGCCATTATCCTTAGTTCAGGATCCGACTGAGGATATCAATATTGGATCAGAAGACGATCCTAAAATTTTCAAGATTGGCAGCAGTTTGAGCCCGAAAGAGAAAAAAAGGCTCACCCATTTTCTTAAGCAACATGAAGAAGTGTTCGCGTGGACGTATGAGGACATGCCAGGTCTAGATACCAAATTGGTTGAGCATCGTCTCATCCTAAAACCAGATGTCAAGCCGGTTAAGCAGAAACTGAGAAAGATGGATCCTCGAGTGGAACAACAAGTTAAGGAAGGTCTGGAAGACCTACTCAAAGCAGGGTTCATCCGAACCATTGACTATCCAGATTGGTTAACAAATATTGTCATTGTTCTCAAGAAAAATGGTAAAGTTCGAATTTGCATCGACTTCAGAAATCTCAATAAAGCGACTCCTAAGGATGATTATCCACTTCCTAATATTGATCTTTTGATTGATAGCACAGCAGGTCACACTATGTTCTCTTTTATGGATGGATATTCCAGATATAATCAGATCAAGTTGGCCGCTCGTGATCAGTCCAAGACGTCTTTCACTACTCCTTGGGGCACTTTTTGTTATACAGTCATGCCATTTGGGCTTAAGAATGCTGGAGCCACTTATCAGCGTGCTATGGCCGTCATTTTCCATAATTAGATGCACAAAATCATGGATGCCTATGTCGATGATATTCTGGTAAAGTCCAAAGAAGAGGAAGATCACATCGAAGCTCTCAATCAAGTTTTCAAGCGGCTCATTCTTTACAAGCTAAGATTCAATCCACAAAAATGTGTTTTTGGAGTCAAATCTGGCAAATTGTTAGGCTTTCTAGTCAGTAAAAAGGGGATAGAAGTTGATCCCGCTAAGGCCAAAGCTATCATTGACATGTCTCCCCCGACTAATCTGAAAGAATTGCGTAGTCTTCAGGGACGTATGCAATCAATTCGGCGATTCATATCCAATTTGACCATGAGATGTGAGCCTTTCAATCATTTGCTCAGAAAAGGAGTGAAATTCGAATGGGGACCAGAGTGTCAGCAATCATTCGAACGCATCAAGAAATATTTGCTCAATCCTCCTGTGTTAAAGCTGTCAGAATTGGGGAAACCCCTACTGCTATACATTTCAGTTAATCAAGTGGCTTGTGGCGGATTCTTGGCGCAATACGAAGAAGGCGGTCTAATAGAGGATGTCATTTACTATGTGAGCAAAACCTTCATTGATTATGAGAAGAAATACTCTCAGATAGAGAAGACATGTCTAGCTTTGGTTTGGATGTGTCAGAAATTGAGACACTATCTGTTGGCATCTGAAGTCAAGATCCTATCCAAATTAAATCCTCTCAAGTACATTCTAGAGCAACCCTTCCTCAGTGGACGGATTGCCAAATGGCAGGTTCTATTGATGCAATACGATTTGGAATATGTCTCTCAGCAATCTATCAAGGGCCAAGCAATTGCAGATCAATTAGCAGATTTTCCTCTAGCAGAGGATGTTAAAGCCGAGGATGATTTCCCCGATGAGCGGATTTGCAATGTTCAACAATCTCCAATTTGGAATTTATTCTTTGACGGTTCCAAGAATATGGCAGGCATAAGAATCGGGATTCTGTTGATCACACTTGAGAAGAAAATGATCCCCTTTTCTCTCAAATTAGGTTTTCAGTGCACTCATAATATGGCGGAGTATGAAGCTTTGATACAAGGTTTGAAAATTCTACAAGACTTCAATGTTAAAAGAGTGCATGCTTATGGCGACTCTTTGCTCATCGTCAATCAAGTCTTAGCTGAATGGCAAGTGAAGGATCAGAAATTACTTCCTTATCAGAAGATCGTCTCAGCTCTTGTAAGCAATTTCGAAGAATTCCAACTTTTTCATGTCAAGAGAGACTTCAATCAAATTGTAGACAGTTTAGCCAATCTAGGATCCATCATGTCTTTCAAGAGCGGAGAATCTTGTCGCTCCTTTGAAATTGGCAGACTTGATCAACCTGCTTTCGTCCCAGTAGAGCAGATAAACCAGGCTGAGCAAAAGAAGAAGCCTTGGTATTATGACATCAAGAATTTCATTGAAACTGGCGAATTTCCTTCAGAACTCTCAAAGAAAGAGCAGCGAGCAATTCAGCGCATGTCTGCTCGATATTTTATTCTTGTCAACATCCTTTATCGTCGTGGATTCAGTTCTGAATATTCCAGATGTTTGGATGAAGAAGAAGCCAAAGAAGTTGTGCAAGAAGCACATGAAGGCATTTGTGGTGGTCACGTTGGCTACCAAACTCTTGTCAAACAAATCATCCGAGCAAGATATTACTGGAGAACTATGCAATAAGATTGCTATCGTTTTGTGAAGAAGTGCGTTCAATGTCAGATGCATGCACCTTCCATTCATGCGCCAGCGACATATTTACAATCTGTCGTTTCGCCATGGCCATTTTCTATGTGGGCTTTTGATGTTGTAGGCCCCATTACTCCTTCTGCTTCAAATGGCCACAAATATTTTCTTGCCGCAACAGAATATTTTACTAAATGGGTAGAAGCAGTCACTCTACGCATAGTAGAAGGTCGACATGTGGTCTCATTCATCCACAAGAATATCCTATGTCGTTTTGGCATACCACATGATATTGTGTCAGATAATGGCAGTCATTTCAAGAATGAGAGAATGAGGACTTTCTGTTTGAAGTTCAAAATCCATCATCATTTCTCTGCTCTTTATTATCCTCAAGGAAATGGCCAAGCAGAGGCCACTAATAAGATTTTGATTCAAATCCTGGAGCGAACTTTGGAAACAGGCCGTGACTGACATGAGAAGATTCATGATGCATTGTGGGCATATCGAACCACCATTCGAACTCCAACTAATGCTACTCTGTCAGAACTTGTCTACGGAACCGAAGTAGTATTGCCTCTACATGTTCAGAAACCTGCTCTAAAATTTGCATCACTTCTCGAATTACCTCTTGATCAGTATCAACAACAGCGGCTAGTACAACTTGATTTGCTAGATGAAAGAAGACTCAGAGCAGCAGAGCACGCTCAATCATATCGTCAGAGGATAGCCAGACAATATGCAAAATCCGTCATTGAAAGAAAATTTCGAGTCAATGATCTAGTGCTCAGATCAACGGCTTATCTCAAGCACCGCCCAGGTGGCAAGTGGTCACCAAATTGGGAAGGTCCCTATGTTGTCAAAGAGGCATTACCTCGTAATTCATATCGGCTCATAAATGCCGACGGAGTGGAATTACCAGATCCCATCAATGCTCGACATTTGAAAAAATTCTATACTTAAATTATTCTTTATAATTCCTCAAATTTTCTTCAAATAATGATCAGATTCTCTTTTCCCAGTTATACTGGGGCATTTTAAAAAAAAATTGTTTTTTTTTTATCTACAAATATCCTATATGCAGGCATGATAAACAAATCTCTCACTTTGCACGCATGTGCACTCATTTATATCATTTTCATATTTTCATATTTTCATACATCTGCATTCATTGGCATGCATTTGCATCAAGTTTTTCTACCCATTCAGGATAAGGGATAATCCTGAGACCCCGACAATCATTCTCGTTACAATTCCCAAATATTTTAATAGCATAGGTCTCTTTCAAAAATTCAAATTTCAATTTAAAAACAAGGTATGTTTTCAAAATCCAGTGCTCGAACTGGTGTGTTTTTAAAAATCCAGTGCTCGAACTGGTACATTTAAAAAAAAAAGGAAAAAAAAAATCTTGTGCTCGAATTGATATATTTTCAAAATTCAATGTCTATGTTGACATAGTTTCAAAACCCGGTATTCATGCTGGTGTTCTTTCAAAGTTGAGCACTCGTGGTTAGTGTCTCCCTGGTTGGTCGTATCACTCAACCTCTCGGGTTCAGTCTTTGTGTTGATCATTCATCAAAGTTCAAATTCCAATTACCAGTTTCGGCCCTTGGGCCATCCAATTTCCAATTTCGGCCCTTGGGCCACCCAATTACCAATTTCAGACCTCCAGGTCAACCAATTTCCAAATTTCGAATTTCGAATTTCGACCTCTGGGTCAACCAATTTCCAAATTTTTAAATTTGACCTTTGGGTCAACCAATTTCCAATTTTGACCTTCGAGTCAATCAATTTCCAATTTCCAAATATCAATTTCCAAATTCCAAATTCCAAATTCCAAATTTCCAAGTTTCCAAGTTTCCAAGTTTCCAATTTCTAATTTAAAATTTCAAAATTTCAAAATTTCAATTTCCAATTTCGACCCTTTTGGTCACCAAATACCAATTTCAATCATTTCCTCTTGCGAGAGACCCTTTTTATAGGGAGAGTTCGAGGGAGCTCATTCTTTTCGCATGCTATCCTTTGTTCACCTAGCCCCTTTTCAGGGAGAGTTTAAAGGGACTCGTGTATTTATGAACCGTTTGCAAAACAAAATTCCATTTTCATACAAGGAACCCTTAGTTCAGGGAGATCTTCGACGGAAGTTCACTTTCCTTGTGATCACAATTTCATACTAGGCCATTTCATCATGAAGAACCCTCTTTTCGGGGAGAGTGTGATGGACTCGCTCCTTCATGACCAATTCCCCGACCTCACCATTACCGGCCCCCTTTCCATAAGAGAAGCCTAATATTTGGAAGTTTTGACGAAAGCTTGATTTCTCTTCGAAAGTTCGTTTTGCAAACACCTCCTCTTAAGGGAAGAGAGGAGTAATTCCTATTTCCAATTTCTGAATCTTCTCCTTTGGGGAAAGGAGAAGAAAATTTCTGTCATGGATGTGTTGCGTTGTGCTTCAAATACTCGTTTCCACAAAGGATTTCAAGAAAATCTTGCCAATTTGTCATTAAATATTTGTTGATTTCAAAATTTTTATTGCACAAAAACAATACCTCAGAATACCTTCAGTATTATTTTCAAAAGGTCAAAGCTTTCGTGAAAAAGGATTCAAAATTCAAAATCTTTCAATCGGCCAACCAAAAGGATGAAGAATAAATCCTCGATATGGCAAGCAAAAGAAATTCAATGTTGTTGCAAAGCCATAAGTGATCGGTATTGATCGTAGTGAATGGCACATTTTTAAAGATCATTCTTGGAAAATAAAGCAGTCGAAATATCCTGGGTGATACAGAAAAATCCATTCAATCCCTATATCTCCTCAATCACCTAAAGCTGCAATTAAATATCTGCAAAAGAGATCTCTCAACTGTCGTCAAGATGAAGGCGAATTAGGCGAGTAGACCCCCGGGGCCAAAGAAGATTTGAATCATCTCCAAGATGACGGAGTTTGTGACAGATCCTTCCAGGGAAAGTTCAGAGCACCATCAAGATGAAGGCGACTGCGATGAGCCTCCCGACAAACCCTAAAGGATATTTAATTTTCGCTATCATCAAGAGATCACCAGTCAATGAGCCAATAACCGTCGATATAATCCCTGAGAGAAAAAGAAGGATCAGAACATCTCCAAGATGAAGGAGTTTGTGACGTACCCTTCCAAAAAAAAGAGAGAGAGAAAAGTCAGAACATCTCCAAAATGAAGGATGATGTAATCCAAGAGAGCTCCAATTTTGCAAAAAAAAAAAAAAAAAGTGGGCAGAAAGATCATCATGAGGAAAGAATCCCAGGATATCAGACCGCCAAATTTGCCAAAGAATCCTCTTTAAATTTTGTGAAATTCTATTATCAATATTCTTTCACCAATTGCTTTCACAATGTCAAGAATACTCTCTTTTCTGCTCATATCAAGGAAATTGATAGCTTCCTTGAACGAAAGCCAATTGTAAGCAATTTGAATTCAAATCATGATTCTACGGAGTTAAGCCCAGTTGGAGGTAATACTTCAGGTAGAAAAGATGAAATATTTTCAAAACAATGTGCATCATTTTAAATTATTTTAAATCAACAATAATTTTCAACATTTTGACAATATTTTCTAGCTATCCTGGCGTGAAGCGAGAGCTTGAGGTTCATCTTTGGCGCATCTTGACATCAGTTGTTATCCCTTTTAAGGACTTGATAACGGGAGTTTTTAAGATTCCTTCCCTTCTGTTGGTATAATCTGAGCGCATGGGCTCTCAGATTCGCACACTTCCCTGTGTCCCCACTGTCCCACCATAGACAGTCCAATTTCTGCTTGAGGTTAAGCCACCAATCATTTTCTCGCAAAAGGTCACCAATTTCAAAAGTTATTTAGTCTCAGCAATGAGGCGCTCAAAATCAAACCCCTTTTCAAGCTTTAGGGACCCCAATTTCATCCTTTTGCAAAACCCCTATCGGATTCATTGTGCGGAAATCCGAAGGTTCCATCATGGTTTCTTCCTTCGAGGATTCCATTCATTTTCTGCCCAATCAGGATAAGGGTACAAACCTGAGTCTCCTTTGATGAGGTATTTCATTTTCCTCCCAATCAGGATAAGGGTACAAACCTGAGTCTCCTTTGATGAGATATTTCATTCCCCGGTCAGGTTAAGGGTTAAACCTGAGCTTCGTTTCTACACGAGGTATTTCCCGTCCCATTCAGGTTAAGGGCAAAACCTGAATCTCACTTCTTTTGAAGTAAAATTTTATTCTTCATTCTTCATTTCATATCTACCATTTTCATCAGGGCTAATATTTTCATATCCAGTCAGATCCTTCTAACTTGAGCATTTTTATAGCCCAAACTTGGTGTGTTTTTCTTTGCCACTAAGCTCGTCTTCAAGCCGGCTTAGTAGCAAAGAGGGGCATCTGTAAACAACCCAATTTTTCCACATCCATTCTCAAACAATCCTCCTCAGGCAGTGCCAACCATGTCAGGTCAGTGTAGGAGTCAAACCTCGAGTCAATTTCAGAAAATCACCATTTTACCCATTTTCATTAAAAAATTACCATTTTACCCCTAGGTCATCTCGGACCCCAGTCAGTTGGAGTCAACCAAGCTCATTGGTCAGTTCAAGATAGTTAGAATATCAGTCATCTCAAGCTCATCTGAGCTCATAATGAATAAACCATTTTCATTTCTGATCATTCCTGCCAAAATTGGATCATTTCTTCATAAATGAGTTCATTTCTTGCTCAAATCCAAACCAATTGTCTCTGAGTCAGTCATTCATAGTCAGTCATACTCCTCAGAGTCTAACTTGAGCTCACCAGAAGTTCAAGCACTCCAGTTTCAGTTCAAAACCATTTCCAAGTGTCTAGGAGCCCATTTTAGTCCATTTCAGCTCTTTCATCTGAAATTGAGCTGAGTTCAGCCAATTGAGCTAGTGTTTGAGCTTCGATTTTAGTTCATGTCAGTATTATTGACATTTTTTTAGCTCAAAGCCAGCTCAAGTTCGTAATTCACTTCACTTCAGTGACCATTCCGAACCATTTCTCTAAAAATGGTAGCTTTTCTTGAAAATTCAGCCGGAAAGGTCAATTGTGTCAGTGTTTGGTCAGTTCACTTGAGTTCTGAAACTCAAAAACCCATCTCAATCCAGCTCATTTCAGTTTGATTCAGCTCGAACCCCAATTTTCAGTGTCACTCTAGCCCAGTAGAGTCCAAAAACCATTTCTTGAGCTATTTTGCAAATTTTATCAATTTTAATGCTTTTTAAACTGGTACAACTGCCAATCGGGGTCTAACATCTAAAATTCTCCATTCAGGATCTGCATTTCGCATGTCATTTCTCATCATTTCATATCATTTCTTAGCATTTCATAACATTTCATTTCATTTTCGAAGTCCAGAACTCTAGTTTTATAAATTTCAATCCAGATTGAGTTTTAAAAGTTTTCAGAAATCAATTTCAAACCTCGGGTTTCCAAAATTGACATTTTCACCCCAGGAGTCTAAATTTGGAAATATTTTCTCAAGAAAAATAATCTGGATTTCTTTCAAAATCAAATTTTCAAATTTTACACTAGATTTGCTTCGCAATGAGCTATTGAACTTCAAAATCTGAGCTCGTTTCAAAAACTGCCAAAAATAGCTCGTTTTGTTTTAAAAATATTTTTTTCTTGAGAAAAACAATCTGGATTTATTTTAAACACAACTTTTTGACTTCTACACTGGATTTGCTTCGCAACGGGGTATTGAACTTCAAAATCCGAGCTCGTTTCAAAAATTGCCAAAAATAGCTCGTTTCATTTGGAAATATTTTCTCGAGAAAAACAATCTGGATTTCTTCCAAAATTAAAATTTTAAATTCTACATTGGATTTGCTTCGCAACGAGGTATTGAACTTCAAAATCCGAGCTCGTTTCAAAAACTGCCAAAAATAACTCGTTTCGTCTGGAAATTTTCTAAAAAGACTATTTTACCCCTCTAATCGTCAAAATGAATTTCAAAAGTGGAATTTGGACCCGCTCTGAGATGGCCCATTCATTTACTTTTCTATTTTATAAAAAAAAAGATGTTTTTTTTTTATTTATTTTTATTAATTTATTTTATTTTAGAGAGGTGGGACCCACAAGATGGTCACCCAAACCTCCAGCCCCTCTTTCCTTCTTCTTTCCTTTTTCCCTCCTTTTCTTTCTTTCCTTTATTTTTCTTCTTTTTCTTCTTCCTCTTCTTTCCTTCTTCCTTTCCTTCCTCCCTTCCTTTCCCTCTTGCCCAGCCATTCACGTAAAGGCTGTTTCCCTTTCCTTCCCTAATTAAAACTAAGAACCTAGGGAAAGATATAATCTTCCCTAAGTTAAGAAAACCAAAAAAAGAAAACAAAAGAAAAAGGCTACGGCTGTCCAAGAACCCATTCAACGCACTCTCCTCTCTCTCTCTCTCTCTCTCTCTCTCTCTCTCTCTCTCTCTCTCTCTCTCTCTCTCTCTCTCCCTTTAGCTCTCTCCTCCTCTCCCCTTGGCTGCTGCAGCCTCTCTCAGCCCAGCTCTTGCAACCTCCCCTTGCCATCTCCAACAGCACCCTTCCTCCATTACAACCTTGCAGCATCTTCACCACCGGTGTCCACCACCTCCCCATCGTTGCAGCCACTCGTTGGTCCAGCCAACAGCTTTGGTGAAGCTTCCTCTTTGGTGACAGTAGCAGCCACTCACCTTCAAGCACAAACTGCAGCCATCAACTACAGCTACAGGCCCTCTCTTGGTGGAACTCATCTCCAACGAAGGCACCATATGCCCAGCCCTCTTGGGCCAACAGGTTCAGCCATCTCAAGCTCCAACCACCTTCCACCGGGTCCAACCTTCACCTCCAACCTTGGATCACCACCTTCACCAGCCGGACCTCCTTCCTCCAGCCACTCCTCCCAGCCGGTTCAGCCATCTCCAGTCCTTCCAAGTGTAGCAGCATCACCATCATCTTCAGCTTCCTAGCACCCACCTTCATCACCATCATCTTCAACCTTGTTGCAGCCACACCTACCATCCTTTCCTTTAGTCGATCCAAGCAAAGACCCTTCCCAAGGTAAAATCCCTTACCTTCATAATTTTTTTTATGATTCTTTTGCAAAGCCAGTTTTGAAATTGGATTTATATGATAAAAAAGAATATCTCATGGTTGTGGAATCTTGATTTACCATATTCAAGGTTGTAAGAGAGGTGATCCATCCGATGAATGGATCGGGTCCTTCTTGTCAATAACCAACATCAACCAACTTCGTATCTCCTTGATCTTCTTTAGTTTAAGCATGGTTTTCATATAAATCACACGTTTTAGGTATTTTGTTTAATTAGTTTTACCATTTTATAGGTATTTTACTTAGTTTTATTAGTACTTGCATATTAGTTATAGCATTTTTATTCAGGTGTTCAGTCCGGTCTTTATTTCATGTACTGATTCACATTGTAAAATTCTGATAATTTCATGTTAAGAACGTGCATTTGTTTATGATTTCTCATAAAAAACCCAGATTAATTCGGGTTCTGAAACTTCATTTTAAAAATCAAACCCTAAATTGGGTTTTCTGTCTCTCTAAATTTTTAATTTCTGCTTTAGCAGAAAAGAACCTCCAGCACCACCCTTGTGGGTGAACTGGATTGTCCTCCAAAAATCAGTGGATTATTAATTAAATATACTAATGATATGGAAATTTTGAGGTTTTTCCAATTAGTTTTGACCTCTGTAAAAAATCGGATTTCTCAGACCCCTGGGAAAATATTGATTTTCTTTCGTCAGGGTATAGACAGACCCTAATGCACTGAGTCCATCCAATATGTAACCTTTCTTCAAAAACTTTCAACATGAAAGTTGTTCCTAACATAATTTCCTGTCATTTCTCAAAAGTTGGGAATTTTTGGATCTGTTTCATTATTTTGCCCGGATTTTCCCTTTCTGTCTAACAGATTTCAATGTCCAGAAATCTCAGAGATTTAGGTCTCTGATAACAGTATGACATTTTCCAAACCATAACCCGAATCCTAATGGTGTCAAAAGATAAAATCTTCCCCTGTTTGTCAGGGACATTTTTCCACAATTTTAGCCTTTTTACCATCTGTTTACTATTTTTCCCACATTTTCTACCGAAACCTGTCTGTTTCCTCTAAATCCTAGAGTCACCGGATTCCGATCCGACTTGCCGGAGTGATACCGCTCCGACCATAGGTCAAAACCAGAAAGTGTAAAATGAAAAAATCCTTGCCTTACTGTCCTGTGTCACCCCATAAAATTTGGGAAATTTTTATGGAAGTTTGATATCCTAAATCTCCTTTAGAATCAACATTTTATGCAAAAATCACAAAATTTAGGATTTTTATTTGAATTTCTATGTTTAAAAATACAAATAAATTAGATTTTCGAGATCCATTCTGTTTTTAGGGTTATTTTTGGTGTCCATGCCAAATTTGGTTTAATTCCAAGTTCATTTGCTCCATGTATTATTTTATCTTTAAATTCAGAAGCGAAAATTAGGCGAAAATCAGGTTAAATTTGATATTTTATGATATTTTCGCCATTTTAGGGTTTTTATCATGTACATAAGCACGTAGAATCATATTAGGGTTAATTTAAATCTCATTTGCATTTCATATTTTTCAATTTTGCAAAATTTATTTCAGAAAACCCTGGTTTCAAGGCCATAGTCTTGTTATCGGGGGTATTTTGGTCATTTTGACCTAAATTTCGAAATTTCAATTTCTAATTCTCCAAAATTTCATGCATATCATCATATTTTATCATGTTATATTTCATTTGATTTTTAAAAATTCCAAAATTTACAAAATTTCTTTCAGAAAACCCTGATTTCAAGGTCATCAGGGGTATTTTGGTCATTTTGACCCCAATTTCGAATTTTCAAGTTTATTTTCAAAATTTATTCATTATTTATCATGTTTATATCAAAGGGGGTATGATTTTGGGTTTATATCTGAATAATATCCGATAATTTCCCATATTTTCGGATAAATTCAGAAAAGCCTACATTTTTGTGCTAACCTTGTTTTCTAGTTTTGCAGGAACATTCAAGAAGAAGATTTAGTTTTTATTTCTTTTATTTCAGTTCAATGTAAAAAATCAATGTAATATTTGGAATAAGAGTTACTTTTCTGCTTAGAATAGGGTTGCATTGCATATAGTTTAATTTATGCAAATTTTAATATGTGATGTATGATTCATGCATATTATTTTAAATTCACTATGGTTTACACGAATGGCACGTGCACAAGCTTTTATGGAGTTTATAAACTCGGTGGGATTCGTATTTATGGCCATAGTCAGAATACGAAGAAAACCAAGATTTATGATCTTTATATTAGCCACATTCAGCCTACACACTTAGGCTAACTTCAAAATGCACTGCATTTTTCAAAACTTCAAAAGGGTTTCTCAATTCCTCAATGAAATTCCCTTTTCAAATTTATATTCATTCATTCATATCATTCAAATTGCATTATTTTCAAATTCATTTTCCAATTTCAATTTCAGAAAATTCAGTTTTCTCAAGAATTTCTAAGTTTTTCTCAGGATTTGATTTTCTCAGAATTCTAAATTTTTAAATGAGATTTCAAAGCATTTCCCAGGTTCAAATTAAGATTTTCCAATGTTTTAAAATTCTCAAATTTCAAAATCCCAAGTTTTCAAAAATCGATTTTCTTAGATTTCCTATTTTCTTGAGAATCTAGTTACTTGAGAATCTATTTTCCATTTCAAAAATCCTTTTCCAATAAATTTCTTAGATTTTCTTAGAATTCTCAAATCTATTTTCTCAGAAAAGCAATTCCAAATTTCAAAATCGATTTTCCAAAGTTCAAATTTTCCTAAGAAATCACTTTACTATGCAAATTTCTGATTTCCAATGAAATTCAATGATTTTCCCAGGAATTCAATTTTAAAGCACTTTTCCAATCCTTTTCCAAATGCATTTCAATTTTCCAAAGCAAACATCATATTTTCTCAAACTTGCATTTTTCAAAATTCCATAGCACAAGCCTGATTCTTTGTGCATTCTAGGAAAAATAGAGCATAATTTAGCTATTTGAGTCAAGTTAAAGCACGTAATTGGTCCTTGGTTCAATTACCCCTGGTAAAGGTGCCAGTAACGGTTGAACCTCGTACCGACAGGCGGATCCCATTCCACGGAATTTTCCCGCAAATTTTCAAAACGGAGGCGAGTTAATTTTCAAAAACCATTTTCAAAAACCATTTTCAAAACTTTGGTCGAGTTTGACTCGCGAAATTCGTTTCTCTCTCGCAAGGGAGGGGAAAAATTTTGCGATGATAACAGCTTTGCTTCCCTCTGAATCCGGGAGACTCTAATGCTTTGGGATAGGGTGGTGGGGGAATATACGCGGGTGGTTCCTCCTCTTTGTGAGAAGGCTCATTCCTATCCTTCTTCTGCACTGATGTTATCATCGCAAAATTTTAAGTTTTTGCGAGTCAAACTGACCTTTGAAATAGTTTTTGAAAATAAGTCACCTCCGTTTTAAAAATGCGGGATTATTCCGAAGAATGGGACTCGCCTGTCGGTACGAGATTCAACCGTTCCTAGCGCCTTTACCAGGGGTAATTCAACCAAGGATCAATCTACTGCTCTGCTCTATTCAACTTGTCTAAATCATATTCTAATTTCTAAATGCACATAGAATCAGGCATGTGCTATGAATTTCTAAAAATGCACATTTGAAAACATGATGTTTGCTTTGAATATTGAAAATAATTGGAAAATAAACTCTTTGAAAATCATGAATCAAGGTTGAGATACTGTATTTGAGAAAGTGAAAATCGATTTCTAAAGAATCTAGAGGTTTGGTGAAAATCGATTTTGAGAAATGTGAAATAACTTTGGAAAACTTGATTTCTTTGAATTCAAACTTTGAAATTGAATATATAACTTGAAAAATCAAATTTGGAACTTGGGAAATACTTGAAATATCATTGGCAAATCCATATTTTAAGAAAATCGATTTTTGAATAAGATTTAGAGAATTTTGAGAAAATGATTTCTCTGAATTGAAATTTGAATTGGCAAATGCATGAAATGAATGAATATGAATTTGAGGAATTGAGAAATACTTTTTATATTTTTGAAAAATGTAGTGCATTTTGAAGTTCGCCGAAGAGTGTAGGCTGAATGTGGCTAATGTGAAGATCATAAATCTAGGTATCATTCGTATTCTGACTATGGCCATAAATACAAATTCCACCAAGTTTATAAACTTCATAAAAGCTAGTGTATGTGCCATTCGTGTAGACCATAGTGAGTTTGAATATGCATGAATCATCATCCATCACACATTAACATTATTTAAAAAAATAAACTATATGCAATGCTGCCTAAGCTAAGCAGGAAATGTAAATTCTTATTCCAAAGTTTAATTTAGTTTACATCACTATTGAAATTTAAATACATGAAAAATAAAGTCTTCAATGTACCTGCAAAACTAGAAAGCTTGGTTAGTGAATATATGTTGGCTTTTCTAGATTTATCCAGCAATATCAGGAAATTGCTGGATTCTGCTAGATATAAGCCTTTTTGCCATGATTCCCTTAAATCAAAATGATGAAATATGAAATAAAATTGAATAAATAAGGAAGATAAGATATGAAATTTTGAAATTGGGGTCAAAATGACCAAAATACCCCTAATAACAAGACTATGGCCTTGAAATTAGGGTTTTTAGAAAGATATTTTGTAAAATGCAAGTTTTAAAATTAAAATGAAGATAAATTAAACCAAATATGATGTGACATTATTAAAAATATAAAAAATAGTGTTTAGAATTTCGAAATTTAGGTCAAATGACCAAAATGCCCCTGATAGCAAGACTATGGCCTTGAAATCAGGGTTTTCTGAAATAATTTTTGGCAAAAACTTTGGTTTTATGGATTAAATGAAATCAAATAAACATAAAATTAAACATGAACTATCCTAATATGATTATAAACATGACTAAACCTTAAAAACATATACTTATGCACAAAAATCCAAGAATATCACAAAATTTGTGATTTTAGCAGTGTTTTTGGATCTTTCAGGAACCCTATTTTGTAATTTGCTTAATTCAGCCATCAATCGGATTCCAAAATTCATAAAATTCGGTACCTGCACTTGTTATAACCCTAATGTCAGATTGGAATTATAAAAAATATTTTTTTGACATTGAATTAATCCGAAAATTGCATTAAGTCCTTAAAATATACTATTTTTGACCTAGTTCACCAACCAGTTTCAGTTTAGGACCCGAACCAGGGGTCAATCTTCCATGCAAACTTCTGAAATTTTAAAGAGATAAACTAGAAAAAAAAAACAGAGATTTCCCAATTTACAGATCGAAAAAAGCATCTCCGGTTAGGGAGAAACCCTTCCGGCAAACTGAACTAAGATATAACACATTTAACAGGGATTAAAACGGCTACTTCAGATTGAAAATACAGACATAAATAGTAAATCTAAACAAAAATCTCTGAAATTTTAGTAGTGAACAGTAAACAGAAAAATAAAAATACTCACTTTTTATAGATCATGAATCGGATCTGTGGTTTGGGATTTATGACCAACACTAGTCTAATTAGGGTTTTGGTAAACCCTAACGAGTTTTAAATTTAAAATTACACTTTTTATCAGAGGAAAAATACTAAACAGATATAAAAAAATCTCAAACTTTTACAGTAGATATCTCTAATCAATATGAATCCATAGAAATTTACAGATCTAAAATCGGATATAGGATGGGAAAAATATCCTCACAGCAAGTTACCCTCTTGATTTTAACAACGATTTTAAAGTTTTAAAAACCCGACTTGATGTCTGATTTTTCTGACAAGGTTCCCGATATCCAAAATCTTTGATTTTTTTACAGTAGTTCAATAACATACGCATGCATCACATATAAAAAAATCAGAAATAAAAAACAAGGATTTAAATCTGAAATAACATTATCTTTACTGTTCTAAACCTAAAACAAACAGAAATCTAAGAAACTATAAAAACTATGCATTAATTAATGTAAAACAATAAAATAAACCATAAAACAGTAAATAAAAATTATTTCTATGCTATAGAACGTAAAACAAACATGAATAAACCATGAAAATAAAATAAAATCAGGGAATCAATGGCTGGAATTTGCTTTCACCTTTGAAATCATGAATTTAACCCATTTAACGGGTAAATCTCACGTTTCGTCGGTTAAGAACATGAAAAACGTACCTCTCATCGATTCTAATGGATTAGAATCCTTGAAATCACCCTCAAACTCAGTTAGATCATCTTCTTGGGTCGATTTTGGGGTTCTTGGATGAAATCCATGGTTAAATCCATGAACACAAGAGTTTCCATGGTGAAATCTATTGAAAAATCATAAAAACTAATAAAAAAATATTATTAAATAAACTCACCTTGGGGCTGCAGCTGCAATGGAGGAAGGTGGAGGTGGTGGAGAGGAGAGAGAAACCATGAAAACTTGAGAGAAAAAGAGTTCTTTTTGACCTCTCGAAGTCCCCTATTTATAGGTTTTCAAAACCTCCTTAATTAGGGTTAATTAAGAGGTTTTTTTCATTTTTTCAGGACTCTTTCTAATAAATCCACTAAGGGCAACGATTTTTTTGGAGAATTATAGCCTAGGTGGGACTCTAATTAATCCCTAATTAGCCCCTAACTAAACCTAGAAAACCCCCAAATGTGATACCACTTGACATCTTCCACATTTGTTTTTTTAAAAACCTTTAAAAACACTAGTTTTAAAAACTAAACTTCAAAATGGGTTTTCAAAATGATATTAACTCTTCTAAACCCCTAACACTAACCAAGACACTGACTAACCCTAGTCTATCCCTGACTTACTCGAATATGGCGCCACCCCGAGTGGGCCCTACTTGAGTTTTTCAAAAAGCGATTTTAAAACTTGAAATTGAAGGAGTTTTCAAAAGGATTTTCAAAAGCAATCTTAAAATTAGAATTTTTGAAATGGCATAGGGTTCTAACCAAGTCATAACTCCTCTGGATATGGTGCCAACTGAGTGGGCCCATATCGAGTTTTGAAGAATTTTGAAATAAACACTGAAAATGGTTTTGAAAAGGGGTTAAAATTAGTATTTGAAATTCAAGATCTTTGAAAATAGGGTATCAAGCGAACTGGAACTCCGGATTAGAGTCCTAAACTCTTAGGATTCTGAGATTTTAGATTTTAGAATTCAAATGGAAGAGTTTTCGAAAGATTTTATCAAAAACTGACGAAATAAGTCAAAAAAACACAGTCAGGGGTAGACTCCTAACTCGACCGACCTCTAAAATAGAGTCCTGAATTAACCTGACTCTGTAAAATGACCTAAATTTTGAAAACAATAAAAATGAAATAAAAACAGACTTCAAAACAGACTCCTGACTGGACTAGGACTCTGTGACAGAGTTCTGATCGGACTGAAACTCTAGATTTTTTTGGTATTTTCTGAAAAACAGACGAAAGAACAATGTAAACAATGACAAGTATTGAAATAGAACAAAGTTCTGATTTAACTGAGACTCTGAGAACAGAGTCCTGATTGAACTAGGACTCTCAGTTTTTTGGATTTTCTGATAAAACAAATGAGAGAATTTTGGAAAACAGTTAAAAATGGGATGAAATTGAAGTTTTGGTTCAGAGTCCTGTTCTGATTAGGACTCTGAGAAAGAGTCCTGATTCGATCAGAACTCTAAAAAATTTTGGTTTTCTGATAAGTAAATGATGAAATTTAAGCAAAGCTTTTTGAAAACTAGTGAAAATGAAGTGAGAAAATCAATTTTGGATAGAGTCCTACTTCGACCAGGACTCTGGGGTAGAGTCCTGATTTGATCAGGACTCTGAGATAAAACCTCAGAATTTTGAAATTCTTTGATAAAAGTGTAATAGTTTTGATAGATTGAAAGATTTCTGAAAGATTTTCTCAAAATTGAAATCAGAATGAGAGCCTGATCCAACTAGGACTCTCTGAACAAAGTCCTGTTTTGACTGAAACTCTGAGTTTCTGACTCATTTTGAAAGATTTTAAAAGATTTTAAAAGATTTGATTGAAAATGAATAAAATAGCTGTAAAAGATTAGAGTCCCAATCCAATTGAAACTCTAAAGAAGAGTCTTGATCCGACTGGACTCTTGAAGAAGAGTCCTGATCCAACCAGGACTTTGAGATTTTGGCCAAAATAGAAGATTTTAAAAGGTTTTCTTCAAAGACAGGTAAAAATGTAATGAAAAGTAGAGTTTTGATCAGACTAAGACTCTGGAAAAAGAATCCTGATCCAACTAGGACTCTAAAATTTTTAAGATTTTTGATAAGTGAAGAAATCCAGAAGCGACACCACCTAAATGGGCCTCATCTGAGAATTAAAATCAATTGAAATTGAGTTTGAAATGAATCCAGATCGTTTTCTAAGAAAATATTTCGAAATATAAAGTCCTGAGGTTTGCAAATGACAGAATATTAAATAAAAACCCAGGTTTTGAAATTGATTTCGAAAGAAAAAGTTTTAAAACTCAAATCTGGATTAAATATTTTAAAAACAGGAGTGCTGGATCTTGAAAATGAGATGTGATGACATGCAATGCAATGAAATGGTATGTCGAATGCATGCAATGACACATGAAATGTAAGTACTGGATGAGGGTAAAAATTTGGGGTGTTTACAGATGCCCCTCTTTGCTACTAAGCCGGTATAGGGCCGAGCTTAGTGGCAAAGAAAACACACCAAATTTGGATTATAAAAATGCCCCAGTTAGATGAATCTAACTGGGTATGAAAGAATTAGTTCAAGTGATGATGGTAGATATGAAATGGAGAATAAGGAGAAAATTTTACTTCAAAAAGAAATGAGATTCAGGTTTTGCCCTTAACCTGGATGGGACGGGAAATACCGCGTATGGAACGAAGCTCAGGCTTAACCCTTAACCTGACCGGATTGAAAATGGAATACCTCATCAAAGGAGGCTCAGGTTTGTACCCTTGACCTGATTGGGTGGAAAATGGAATACCTCATCAAAGGAGGCTCAGGTTTGTACCCTTGACCTGATTGAGTGGAAAATAGAATACCTCATCAAAGGAGGCTCAGGTTTATACCCTTAACCTGATTAAGACGACAATAAAATATCTCATCAAAGGAGGCCCAGGTTTATACCCTTAACCTGATTGGGCAGAAAATGGAATACCTCATCAAAGGAGGCCCAGGTTTATACCCTTAACCTGATTGGGCAGAAAATGAAATACCTCATCAAAGGAGGCTCAGGTTTATACCCTTAACCTGATTGGGCAGAAAATGAAATACCTCATCAAAGGAGGCCCAGGTTTATACCCTTAACTTGATCGGGCAGAAAATGGAATACCTCATCAAAGGAGGCCCAGGTTTATACCCTTAACCTGATTGGGCAGAAAATGAAATACCTCATCAAAGGAGGCCCAGGTTTATACCCTTAACCTGATTGGGCAGAAAATGGACGGAATCCTCGAAAGAAGAGACCGTGATGAAACCTTCGGATTTCCGCACAATGAATCTGATAGGGGTTTTGCAAAATGAAGTAAATTGGGGTCCCTAAAGTTTGAAAAGGGATTGATTTTGTGCACCTCATTTCTGAGACTAATTAACTTTTGAAATTGCCTTTTACTGGAATTGGTGGCTTAACCTCAAGCCGAAATTGGACTGTCTATGGTGGGACAGTGGGGACACAGGGAAGTGTGCGAATCTGAGAGCCCGTGCGCTCAGATTATACCAAAGAAGGGAAGGAATCTTGAAAACTCCCGTAATCAAGTCCTAAAAGGGATAACAACTGATGTCAGGATGCGCCAAAGATGAACCTCAAGCTCTAGCTTCATGCCAGGATAGCTAGAAAATATTGTCAAAATGTTGAAAATTGTTTGTTGATTCAAAATAATTGAAAATGATGCACATTGTTATGAAAGTATTCCCTCTTTTCTACCTGAAGTATTAACTCCGACTGGGCTTAACTCCGTAGAATCAAGATTCGAATTCAAATTGCTTGCGATTGGCTTTCTTTCAAGGAAGCTATCAATTTCCTTGATATGGACGGGAAAGAAAATATTCTTGATATTGCGAGAGCTATTGGTGAAAGAATATTGATAAAAGAATTTCACAAAATTAAAGAAAATTCTTGATAGATTTGGCAGTCTGATATCCTGGGATTCTTTTCTCATGATGATCTTTCTGCACTCTTTTTTTTAGCAGATTGGAGCTCTCTTAGATTTGTCGGGAATTACATCATCCTTCATTTTGGAGATGTCCTGACTTGTCTCTCTCTCCTTTTTTTTTTTTGGAAGGGTACGTCACAAACTCCTTCATCTCAGAGATGTTCCGATCCTTCTTTTCTCTCAGGGATTATCATGATGATTATTGACTCTTTGGTAGGAAATCTCTTGATGATAGCTGGAATTAAATATCTTTTAGGGTTTGTCGGTAGGCTCATCACACTCGCCTTCATCTCGACGGTGATCTGAACTTTCCCTGGAAGGATCCGTCACAAACTCCGTCATGTTGGAGATGATTCAAATCTTCTTTGGCCCCGGGGGTCGACTCGCTTAATTCGCCTTCATCTTGACGAAAATTGAGAGATCCCTTTTGCAGATATTTAATTGCAGCTTAGGTGATTGAGGAGATATGGAGATTGAGTGGATTTTTTTGTATCACCCAGGATATTTCGACTGCTTTATTTTTCAAGAAAGGTCTTTAAAAATGTGCCATTGACTGCGATCAATATCAATCACTTATGACTTTGCAACATCATTGAGTTTTCTTTACTGGCCATATCGCGGATTTATTCTTCATCCTTTTGGTTGGCCAATAGAAAGATTTTGAACTTTGAATCCTTTTTCGGGAAAGCTTTGTCCTTTCGGAAGTAATACTGAGGGTATTCTGAGGTAATAATTTTGTGCAATAAAGATTTTTGAAATCAACAAATATTTAATGACAAATTGGCAAAACTTTCTTGAAATCCTTTTGTGAAAGCGAGCATTTGAAGCACAACGCAACACATCTATGACAAAAATTCTCTTCTCCTTTCCCCAAAGGAGAAGATTCAGAAATTAGAATTGGGAATTACTCCTCTCTTCCCTGAAGAGGAGGTGTTTGCAAAACGAACTTTCGAAGAGAAATTAAGCTTTCGTCAAAACTTTCTAACATTAGGCTTCTCTTATGGAAAGGGGGCCGGAATTGGTGAGGTTGGTAAATTGGTCATGAAGGAACGAGTTCATCACACTCTCCCTGAAAAGAGGGTCCTTCATGATGAAATGGCCTAGTCTGAAATTATGGGGCCACAAGGAAAGCAAGTCTCCGTCGAGTCTCTCCCTATAAAAAGGGTTCCTTGTGTAAAATTTGGAATTTTGTTTTGCAAACGGTTCACAAAGACACGAGTCCCTTCAAACTCTCCCTGAAAAGGGGCTAAGTGAACGAATTGGATAGCATGCGAAAAGAGCGAGCTCCCTCAAACTCTCCCTATAAAAAGGGTCTCTCGCAAGAGAAAATGATTGAAATTGGTATTGGGTGACTCAAAAGGGTCAAATTTTGGAAATTGGAATTTTGAAATTTGATATTTGAAATTGGAAATTGGAAATTGGAAATTGGAAATTGGACATTGGAAATTGGAAATTGGAAATTGGAAATTGGAAATTGGAAATTGGAAATTGGAAATTGGAAATTGGAAATTGGAAATTGGAAATTGGAAATTGGAAATTGGAAATTGGAAATTGGAAATTGGAAATTGGAAATTGATAATTGGAAATTAGAAATTGGAAATTTGGAAATTGATAATTGAAAATTGGAAATTGATTGACCCGAAGGTCGAAATTGTGAATTGGTTTACTGAGAATGACATGGGTTCTATAGGGATTCAGCCTAAGAATGACATTGGTTCAATTGAGAACGGCATTGGTTTGATTGAGAACGACATTGGTTCCGCAGGGGTTCGACCTACGAACTATCAATTCCATAGGAATTCAACCTAAGGATCATAGCTTAGGAAGGAATGATTCCAACTTGTGAGCTTTGAATGGACCAGGTGCTAAACTGGGTTTTTGAGGGAAGATTCGAATCAGAATTCAATTCTTCAAGGAAAACTAGATGAATTGGATTTTGAAAGACAATTCGAGTCGGAACTCGGATCTTCTAGACCAACTCGCAGGATAGTTTGAGTAAAAGTTCAAACTTTAAAAGGAAAGCCAAGCGAATTGGATTTGAAAGAAAATTTGAGTCGGAACTCTGATTTTCTAGACCAATTCTGAATTGGATTTGGAAGAAGATTCGAATCGGAACTCGACTCTTCTAGACCAATTCTAGAATCTAGAGGAAAGAAAATTATACGAATTGGATTTGTAAGAAAATTCAAGCCGGAACTTGGATTTTCTAGACCAATTCTGAATTGGTTTTGGAAGAAGATTCGAATCGGAACTCGACTCTTCTAGACCAATTCTAGAATCTAGAGGAAAGAAAATTATACGAATTGGATTTGTAAGAAAATTCAAGTCGAAACTTGGATTTTCTAGACCAATTCTGAATTGGATTTGGAAAAAGATTCGAATCGGAACTCGACTCTTCTAAACCAATTCTAGAATCTAGAGGAAAGAAAATTATACGAATTGGATTTGTAAGAAAATTCAAGTCGGAACTTGGATTTTCTAGACCAATTCTGAATTGGATTTGGAAAAAGATTCGAATCGGAACTCGACTCTTCTAGACCAATTCTAGAATCTAGAGGAAAGAAAATTATACGAATTGGATTTGTAAGAAAATTCAAGTCGAAACTTGGATTTTCTAGACCAATTTTGAATTGGATTTGGAAAAAGATTCGAATCGGAACTCGACTCTTCTAAACCAATTCTAGAATCTAGAGGAAAGAAAATTATACGAATTGGATTTGTAAGAAAATTCAAGTCGGAACTTGGATTTTCTAGACCAATTCTGAATTGGATTTGGAAGAAGATTCGAATCGGAACTCAACTCTTCTAGACCAATTCTAGAATCTAGAGGAAAGAAAATTATACGAATTGGATTTGTAAGAAAATTCAAGTCGGGACTTGGATTTTCTAGACCAATTCTGAATTGGATTTGGAAGAAGATTCGAATCGGAACTCGAATCTTCTAGACCAATTCTAGAATCTAGAGGAAAGAAAATTATACGAATTGGATTTGTAAGAAAATTCAAGTCAGAACTTGGATTTTCTAGACCAATTCTGAATTGGATTTGGAAGAAGATTCGAATCAGAACTCGACTCTTCTAGACCAATTCTAGAATCTAGAGGAAAGAAAATTATACAAATTGGATTTGTAAGAAAATTCAAGTCGGAACTTGGATTTTCTAGACCAATTCTGAATTGGATTTGGAAGAAGATTCGAATCGGAACTCGACTCTTCTAGACCAATTCTAGAATCTAGAGAAAAGAAAATTATACGAATTGGATTTGTAAGAAAATTCAAGTTGGGACTTGGATTTTCTAGACCAATTCTGAATTGGATTTGGAAGAAGATTCGAATCGGAACTCGAATCTTCTAGACCAATTCAAGACATTTAAAGGAAAGAAAATTATACGAATTGGATTTGTAAGAAAATTCAAGTCGGGACTTGGATTTTCTAGACCAATTCTGAATTGGATTTGGAAGAAGATTTGAATCGGAACTCGAATCTTCTAGACCAATTCTAGAATCTAGAGGAAAGAAAATTATACGAATTGGATTTGTAAGAAAATTCAAGTCGGGACTTGGATTTTCTAGACCAATTCTGAATTGGATTTGGCAGAAGATTCAAATCGGAACTCGAATCTTCTAGACCAATTCAAGACATTTAAAGGAAAGAAAAGTTGATAAGTATAAAGATGACATTTGGGACTAGTTCAACTGGTACGAGCATCAGATTTTGGAAGAGTACCAGTACGAGCACTGGATTTTGGAATATTACCAGTACGAACACTGGGTTTTAAAAGATTACCAGTACGAGCACTGGGTTTTAAAAGATTACCAGTACGAGCACTGGGTTTTAAAAGATTACCAGTACGAGCACTGGGTTTTAAAAGATTACCAGTACGAGCACTGGGTTTTAAAAGATTACCAGTACGAGCACTGGGTTTTAAAAGATTACCAGTACGAGCACTGGGTTTTAAAGGATTACCAGTATGAGCACTGGGTTTTAAAAGGTTACCAGAACGAGCACTGGGTCTTAAAAGGTTACCAGTACGAGCACTGGGTTTTAAAGGATTACCAGTACGAGCACTGGGTTTTGAAGGGTCATCAATTGACGATGACTTGGATGACTTGTCGGGGTCTCAGGATTTATCCCTTATCCTGAATGGGTGGTTTAATGCAAATTGATGCAGACGAATGCAGATGAATGCGAATGAATACATGCAAATGCAAATGAATGCAAAATGATGTAAATGGATGCGCATGCATGCAAAATGAGAGATTTATTTGATCCTACCTGCATACAGAGAGTTTTGAAGCCAATTTTCAAAATAATGCCCCAGTGTAACTGGGGAGTGAGAGTTTGGATGAAAGGATAAGTAGTTGATATTTGATGAGAATTCTCTGAGGATAACGAGGTAAAAACTGACAATGAGCTTCTTGGTTGATCAGAGAGGCACTTTGAAAAAGGTTACCCCTTATAAGAAGACATTTAAACATTTGCAAATGAGGAATATAAAAGATGACGCCAGGCCATAAGAAAGATTGACAAATTTATTAATGCATTGAAGAAGGAGATAACAAATTGATAGAAGAACTGGGACTACATTGTCCCTTCAAAATGACAAAATGATGAAAGTGACATAGTCTCGACATTGTCAATTTTTAGAAAACTTGCTCAGGATGGTCGACTGGTATCTTTCTCATCTTCAATAAGGATATTCTTGTCGATGCAATCTTGAATGATATTCTTCAGGACGAAACAATTCTCAGTGTCATGTCCCACTGCCCGATGAAATTTGCAAAATTTTCCTTTGAATCTGCCCATGATTGTTGCGGGATCAGCTACTTTAGGCAAACGGATCATACCTTTTGCAAGCATGTATTCCAGAACACTCTCTAGTGTTTGGTCCAGAGGGGTGAACTTTCGATCCGTACTCCAATCCTTGCGCTTTGGCTTTTCTTGATCTTTCTCTTTATGCTGAGGACTAGATTGAAGAGGCCTATCATTGTTGGAGAACTTTCCTTTTTGGCCCTTGGATCCCTCTGAATAGTGATCATGATTCTTCTTATTGCTTTTGCTATCATCTGTCAGAAAGAGTGAAGTGAGCCTTCGGAGATCTTACTGTATCTTTTGCGAGCATGTATTCCAAAAAAAACTTTTAAATATTTGATCCAAAGGGGCCATCTTGCGGTCCTGATTTTGATCATCATGTTGTACCTCTTGCCGAGTGCTTGATTTCTGCTGAGACTTGGCGAAGACAGTCGACTGGTATTCTTTCTCACCCTTAACAAAGAAATTCTTGTCGATATAATCTTGGACGATATTCTTAAAGACGAAACAATGTTCAATATCGTGCCCCGTTGTTTGGTGGAATTTGCAGAAGCAGTCTTTCCATTTCCCTAGGGCGACCAGAGGATTAGCAATTCTTGGAAGCTTAACCATTCCTTTGCTCAGCATGTATTCAAGGACCTCTTCGAGGGGCTGATCTAGAGGAGTGAATTCGCGATCGTAACCCCAACCGTCATGCTTTTTCTTCTCTTTCTGTTGACTCAATTTTTCACTCTGCTTTAAAGATTTCTCTTTCTGACTTGTACGATTGCCTTTGTTATCCTTGCACCCCTCGCGGTGGGCCTTGACAGAATTTGTCTTTTTTGAATCTTGATCATTCCTGACGGGAGTGATGCTCTTGTAGAAATCTTTGCTCATGAAGACCTTCTTGCCCTTGTCCGCCTGCAAATCTTTAATCCTTTTTGTCATTTCCTTCAGCTGTGTTTGGACCGGATCATCCATTGCTTGATTTTTCAATTTATAGGTTGCCCCTTGCCTATGAGAAGATCTTTGAAGTGCTTGCCGGACTTCATACTCTTCATCAGTGCCACCTACCGATTCTGATTCATCAGATGCATCCTCGTGTTGGATATATTTCTTGGATAGTTTTAAAACTTTCTTGGCTGACCGGCCTTTTTCCCTCTGCTTGACCTGGATCTTTTCTGTACTAGCTTCAGCTTGTTCTGTCAACATTTTGGTCATCATCTCTTTGAACATGCATATATCTGAGGATCAACATCATCCTCTGCTTGCTGACCTTGATTTCTGACTGATCGGGGTGAGTCCATTTCCTCTTCTGAAGTGACTGAGTATGCAACGTCTTCAACTGATGAGGTTTTCTTTTCGGACCTTGTCTGACCCATCGAGTATCACAAATGCTCTCCTGAATGTTACTGATGCTCTCTGCAAGGTAGAACTGATGATTAGGCTTTTGAAGGAAATTTGGTTGAAGGAAAATATTTATTGAGAATTTTGGTAGACAATTGAAATAATATCTCATTACTAGGGATTGAGTTGTCGCTGGAATTATGACAATTGTGTTGTTATTCTTTGCAAAATAAACAATTGGAAATATGCCTTGTTACCTAGGCGAGGTCGTCAAACCAGGATGAAATGAAGATTAAAGGAATTTTATTGAAAATATGATTTTAATAATACATTTGACAGAGGGGAGGGGGAGAGACAGTTTTCCACCACTCCTGATAATCAGAGGACACTCGAGGACCAGGAAAAATAGTGAGAGTAATGAAAGAATCCCAGCCATGTCTGGCAGAATGGTATGCTCCGGACCACTGATCCGATGTGAGATCGAACTCTGGCAAGACCCCTGATAGTGGACGAATCTCTACGCGCTTCTGCCTCTGAGAGAACTGCCTGACGCACCGCTCTGGATGATAGTATGCGCAGAAGAACGGGCCAAGTAGTCTGAACCGCTTGCCGTAAGCGTAAGTATATCTGGGAGGTGATTCCTGACGATCAAAGTAGTCCCATACGACTTCTTCCTCCTGAAGGTTGTCGATCAGGAACCGGTATCGCGCAACTGGAAGAAGCTTCTCTCCATTGTATCTGAATGAACTGGCTCGGGCTGGCACATGCCGGAGGAACCAAGATTGCAACGCATAGGTGCACCCTTCGACTAGAATCGATTCCTCGAGTGCGAAACGAGTCAACCCTCGGTATAGAAAAGCGAGTGCGGCCATGGCTATTGAGAGGTGGCTGGTCTGTCGACTTCCCCATCTCCTCATAAGCTGAACTATTCTGATATCCATATAATTCCGTCCATCGGGAAAGAAAGCTAATCCCACCGTGCACAAAACCATTGCATGCTGAATTCTTTTTCGAGCTGTCCTGGACAACGAGCTGACTTCTACGAATGTCTCATACTGTTTGTAGATCTCGATCAGACTCACGTATTCCTTTCCATCTTCTTCGATCAGTGGCCAAGACTTACGTCCCGTCATGCGAGCTAAGGCATCTTTAGGGTCCAGACCCTTGACATTAATCAAAAACTGTTTCTCCAATGGATCTCCAGGCTGACCGGCTGGCTCGGGCAATCCCATAATCTCTGAAAATTCATCTATCAGCACCGTCATCTCGCCCCATGGGAACCAGAAGGTAGAAGTGCTCGGATTCCACCGCTCTGCTAGTGCATGGATCAAATTGCCGTTGACTGTCTGCTTTCCCACTGCGGACGCCAGTTCTAACCCACAATCGTCCAAGTGGTCCGGAAAACATACGAGAGAAATTCTTGAACCATAAATAGTACCACCGGGGAAAGAAGGATCCGGTGTTGAGGACTCGATGCTCGGGAAGACTTTGTCGCACCTCGTAGGAGATGTGACCCTCAGGGAAGACTGAATCAAGCTGACTGGATGCCATCAGACTGGAAGACATAGAAAATTGGAATAAGACTTGGGAAAATACAAGAAATTTGAGGAAAATGCAGGCAGGATAAAAATAAAGCAGGAAATTCGAGATCCAGAAGAGAGGAAAGATGAGAAATCACCTGGAGTTTTGAATAAAATAGAGGAATTTCATGAAAATCGTCCAGGGTTTTAATATTTCATAAAATGGAGTATTTGAAAATCGTCCAGGGTTTAAAACATGGACAGTATATGGACATGGATTGGAAATCGTCCAGTATTTTAGAAAATATGGAAAATATGGAAAATAAAAAAAGAAATGACTTTAACACATTTAAACACATCCTACACAATCAAGTATGCACATACAGCATTCCCTAAAAGCTGACTCTAGATGCACAAATTTTGAAATAGCTGTAGGACCTTAATCCTAACTCTAAGGTTCAGATCATCTGTGTCCAATCCAGTTATGCCTATATACTCAAGCCAAGGCTCGATGTACGTGGCACAAAATCAATTTCTCCGGTTCTAGGTTCAAGTTTTCCAACATCCTTGAGCACCTGCCGATATACGTTGGACTATGGCCCTTGGTACGTGGCAGGGGGGTTTTCACCCAAATAAGTGGCCCAGTTGTGAGACTCTGTCCCGAACTATAGTTCTGGAAGAGAGCCCAGCAACGTGAAGACCGGGACAATATAGGTAGGGTGATTTTTGAAATATGAGAACATGCAATCAAACAGAAGGCTCTAAGTCCTAAAGAGATAGAATTTTGAAATATTTGAAGAAGCAAACATTGTTTTCATACAATTCCTAAATTGAGAAGTGTTGTATTAGACCTAAGTCTATGTGAGCATGAATAATTCTCCTCAATATGGTCCTACCAAACCATACCTAGTCTATATACATTCCATGTCAGCTGGGTTCAAGTCTAGGCTCCTAGGTTCACATGATATCATAAAGCAAAGCTGACATTCCATGGAAATCGATTTTGACAATTTGAACTAAGTAGAGCATTAGATTGATCAGGCAAAGACAGGTCCCATCACGATCGCCAAACCTGTTATCATCGCAAAATTTTAACTTTTTGCGAGTCAAACTGACCTTTGAAATAGTTTTTGAAAATAACTCGCCTCCGTTTTAAAAATGCGGGATTATTCCGAAGAATGAGACTCGCCTGTCGGTACGAGATTCAACCGTTCCTGGCGCCTTTACCAGGGGTAATTGAACCAAGGATCAATCTACTGCTCTACTCTATTCAACTTGTCTAAATCATATTCTAATTTCTAAATGCACATAGAATCAGGCATGTGCTATGAATTTCTAAAAATGCACATTTGAAAACATGATGTTTGCTTTGAATATTGAAAATAATTGGAAAATAAACTCTTTGAAAATCATGAATCAAGGTTGAGATACTGTATTTGAGAAAGTGAAAATCGATTTCTGAAGAATCTAGAGGTTTGGTGAAAATCGATTTTGAGAAATGTGAAATAACTTTGGAAAACTTGATTTCTTTGAATTCAGACTTTGAAATTGAATATATAACTTGAAAAATCAAATTTGGAACTTGGGAAATACTTGAAATATCATTGGCAAATCCATATTTTGAGAAAATCGATTTTTGAATAAGATTTAGAGAATTTTGAGAAAATGATTTCTCTGAATTGAAATTTGAATTGGAATTGGCAAATGCATGAAATGAATGAATATGAATTTAAGGAATTGAGAAATACTTTTTGTATTTTTGAAAAATGTAGTGCATTTTGAAGTTAGCCTAAGAGTGTAGGCTGAATGTGGCTAATGTGAAGATCATAAATCTAGGTATCATTCGTATTCTGACTATGGCCATAAATACAAATTCCACCAAGTTTATAAACTTCATAAAAGCTAGTGTATGTGCCATTCGTGTAGACCATAGTGAGTTTGAATATGCATGAATCATCATCCATCACACATTAACATTATTTAAAAAAATAAACTATATGCAATGCAACCTAAGCTAAGCAGGAAATGTAAATTATTATTCCAAAGTTTAATTACAAATTACATCACTATTGAAATTTAAATACATGAAAAATAAAGTCTTCAATGTACCTGCAAAACTAGAAAACTTGGTTAATGAATATATGTTGGCTTTTCTAGATTTATCCAACAATATCAGGAAATTGTTGGATTTTGCTAGATATAAGCCTTTTTGCCATGATTCCCTTAAATCAAAATGATAAAATATGAAATAAAATTGAATAAATAAGGAAGATAAGATATGAAATTTCGAAATTGGGGTCAAAATGACCAAAATACCCCTAATAACAAGACTATGGCCTTGAAATTAGGGTTTTTAGAAAGATATTTTGTAAAATGCAAGTTTTAAAATTAAAATGAAGATAAATTAAACCAAATATGATGTGACATTATTAAAAATATAAAAAATAGGGTTTAGAATTTCGAAATTTAGGTCAAATGACCAAAATGCCCCTGATAGCAAGACTATGGCCTTGAAATCAGGGTTTTCTGAAATAATTTTTGGCAAAAACTTTGGTTTTATGGATTAAATGAAATCAAATAAACATAAAATTAAACATGAACTATCCTAATATGATTATAAACATGACTAAACCCTAAAAACATATACTTATGCACAAAAATCCAAGAATATCACAAAATTTGTGATTTTAGCAGTGTTTTTGGATCTTTCAGGAACCCTGTTTTGCAATTTGCTTAATTCAGCCATCAATCGGATTCCAAAATTCATCAAATTCGGTACCTGTACTTGTTATAACCCTAATGTCGGATTGAAATTATAAAAAATATTTTTTTGACAATGAATTAATTCGAAAATTGCATTAAGTCCTTAAAATATACTATTTTTGACCTAGTTCACCAACCAGTTTCAGTTTAGGACCCGAACCAGGGGTCAATCTTCCATGAAAACTTCTGAAATTTTACAGAGATAAACTAGAAAAAAAACAAAGATTTCCCAATTTACAGATTGGAAAAATCATCTTCGGTTAGGGAGAAACCCTTCCGGCAAACTGAACTAAGATATAACACATTTAACAGGGATTAAAACAGCTACTTCAGATTGCAAATACAGACATAAATAGCAAATCTAAACAAAAATCACTGAAATTTTAGTAGTGAATAGTAGACAGAAAAATAATAATACTCACTTTTTACAGATCATGAATCGAATCTGTGGTTTGGGATTTATGACCAACACAAGTCTAATTAGGGTTTTGGTAAACCCTAACGAGTTTTAAATTTAAAATCACACTTTCTGTTAGAGGAAAAATACTAAACCGATATCAAAAAATCTCAAACTTTTACAGTAGATATATCTAATCAATATGAATCCATAAAAATTTACAGATCTAAAATCGGATATAGGATGAGAAAAATATCCTCACAGAAAGTTACCCTCTTGATTTTAACAACGATTTTAAAGTTTTAAAAACCCGACTTGATGTCTGATTTTTCTGACAAGGTTCCCGAAGTCCAAAATCTCTGATTTTTTTACAGTAGTTCAATCACATACGCATGCATCACATATAAAAAAATCAGAAATAAAAAACAAGGATTTAAATCCAAAATAACATTATCTTTACTGTTCTAAACCTAAAACACAAAGAAATCTAAGAAACTATAAAAACTATGCATTAATTAATGTAAAACAATAAAATAAACCATAAAACAGTAAATAAAAATTATTTCTATGCTATAGAACGTAAAACAAACATGAATAAACCATGAAAATAAAATAAAATCAGGGAATCAATGGCTGAAATTTGCTTTCACCTTTGAAATCATGGATTTAACCCATTTAACGGGTAAATCTCACGTTTCGTCGGTTAAGAACATGAAAAACGTACCTCTCATCGATTCTAATGGATTAGAATCCTTGAAATCACCCTCAAACTGAGTTAGATCATCTTCTTGGGTCGATTTTGGGGTTCTTGGATGAAATCCATGGTTAAATCCATGAACACAAGAGTTTCCATGGTGAAATCTATTGAAAAATCATAAAAACTAATAAAAACATAATAAAATAATATTAAATAAACTCACCTTGGGGCTGCAGCTGCAATGGAGGAAGGTGGAGGTGCTGGAGAGGAGAGAGAAGCCACAAAAATTTGAGAGAAAAAGAGCTCTTTTTGACCTCTTGAAGTCCCCTATTTATAGGTTTTCAAAACCTCCTTAATTAGGGTTAATTAAGAGGTTTTTTTCATTTTTTCAGGACTCTTTCTAATAAATCCACTAAGGGCAACGATTTTTTTGGAGAATTATAGCCTAGGTGGGACTCTAATTAATCCCTAATTAGCCCCTAACTAAACCTAGAAAACCCCAAATGTGATGCCACTTGGCATCTTCCACATTTGTTTTTTTAAAAACCTTTAAAAACACTAGTTTTAAAAACTAAACTTCAAAATGGGTTTTCAAAATGATATTAACTCTTCTAAACCCCTAACACTAACCAAGACACTGACTAACCCTAGTCTAGCCCTGACTTACTCGAATATGGCACCACCCCGAGTGGGCCCTACTTGAGTTTTTCAAAAAGCGATTTTAAAACTTGAAATTGAAGGATTTTTCAAAAGGATTTTCAAAAGCAATCTTAAAATTAGAATTTTTGAAATGGCATAGGGTTCTAACCAAGTCATAACTTCTCTGGATATGGTGCCAACTGAGTGGGCCCACATCGAGTTTTGAAGAATTTTGAAATAAACAGTGAAAATGGTTTTGAAAAGGGGTTAAAATCAGTATTTGAAATTCAAGATCTTTGAAAATAGGGTATTAAGCGAACTGGAACTCCGGGTTAGAGTCCTGAACTCTTAGGATTCTGAGATTTCAGATTTTAGAATTCAAATGGAAGAGTTTTCGAAAGATTTTATCAAAAACTGACGAAATAAGTAAAAAAAACACAGTCAGGGGTAGACTCCTAACTCGACTGACCTCTAAAATAGAGTCCTGAATTAACTGGACTCTGTAAAATGACTTAAATTTTGAAAACAAAAAAAATGAAATAAAAACAGACTTCAAAACAGACTCCTGACTGGACTAGGACTCTGGGACAGAGTTCTGATCGGACTGAAACTCTAGATTTTTTTGGTTTTTTCTGAAAAACAGATGAAAGAACAATGTAAACAATGACAAGTATTGAAATAGAACAAAGTTCTGATTCAACTGAGACTCTGAGAACAGAGTCCTGATTGAACTAGGATTCTCAGATTTTTGGATTTTCTGATAAAACAATGAGAGAATTTTGGAAAACAGTTAAAAATGGGATGAAATTGAAGTTTTGGTTCAGAGTCCTGTTCTGATTAGGACTCTGAGAAAGAGTCCTGATTCGATCAGAACTCTAAAAAATTTTGGTTTTCTGATAAGTAAATGATGAAATTTAAGCAAAGCTTTTTGAAAACTAGTGAAAATGAAGTGAGAAAATCAATTTTGGATAGAGTCCTACTTCGACCAGGACTCTGGGGTAGAGTCCTGATTTGATCAGGACTCTGAGATAAAACCTCAGAATTTTGAAATTCTTTGATAAAAGTGTAATAGTTTTGATAGATTGAAAGATTTCTGAAAGATTTTCTCAAAATTGAAATCAGGATCAGAGTCCTGATCCAACTAGGACTCTCTGAACAAAGTCCTATTTTGACTGAAACTCTGAGTTTCTGACTCATTTTGAAAGATTTTAAAAGATTTGATTGAAAATGAATAAAATAGTTGTAAAAGATTAGAGTCCCAATCCAATTGAAACTCTAAAGAAGAGTCCTGATCCGACTGGAATCTTGAAGAAGAGTCCTGATCCAACCAGGACTTTGAGATTTTGGCCAAAACAAAAGATTTTAAAAGGTTTTCTTCAAAGACAGGTAAAAAGGTAATGAAAAGTAGAGTTTTGATCCGACTAAGACTCTGGAAAAAGAATCCTGATCCAACTAGGACTCTAAAATTTTTGAGATTTTTGATAAGTGAAGGAATCCAGAAGCGACACCACCTAAATGGGCCTCATCTGAGAATTAAAATCAATTGAAATTGAGTTTGAAATGAATCCAGATCATTTTCTAAGAAAATATTTCGAAATATAAAGTCCTAAGGTTTGCAAATGACAGAATATTAAATAAAAACCCAGGTTTTTGAAATTGATTTCGAAAGAAAAAGTTTTAAAACTCAAATCTGGATTAAATATTTTAAAAACAAGAGTGCTGGATCTCGAAAATGAGATGTGATGACATGCAATGCTATGCAATGCAATGAAATGGTATGCCGAATGCATGCAATGATATGCAATGACACATGAAATGTAAGTACTGGATGAGGGTGAAAATTTGGGGTGTTTACAACTGAGAATGAAGATGATGATGATGATGATGAAGGTGATGGTGATGATGGAGACAAGGATGATAATGATGGCTGAGCCAACGAAGGTGAAACACTGGTCTCTGGCTCCTCGATCCACTCTCTACTATCTCTGCTCTCGACGTGATACTCACGTCCACTCCTCAGGGCCATAACAGATTTGGCCTGCTGCTGTGACTCAGCATGAAACAGGCATCCGGTCATCTGGTCTTTGCCCTTCGGGTTCATGATAGCCTGACTCGGCAATGTACCCTTGGGTCTCCTACTGATAGCCTCCGCTAACTGTCCCGTTTGCGACTCTAACTTCGGAATGGACTGCGTATCTGAGCTCAAGATCTGGCTACATTTCTCGAAGGCATTCTGATTAGAGGTTTTCACCTCTTGGAATGCCTGGAGAAGTCTCTTCTCAAAAGATGTCTGCTGGGCAGACTCTTGCGGAATCGGGGGAGGAAATGAAGAAGAAGACTGAGAATAGCTCAGCCTCGGAAATGTCTGAGAAAAAGATGGCGGCCGAGCTGGCTGAGAGGATGCAGGCATCTACATGGAAGACTGTGGATTCTTCCATGAAAAATTGGGATGGTTACGCCAACCTGGATTATATGTAGATGAGAATGGGTTGTTTTGCGGTCTAACGTAACCCTGAGCTGCCTGAACTTGTTCTTGAACAAATTCAGGGTACTGAGCTGCCGAAGGGCACTCAGTAATATCATGTGCCAGACTGGCACACAGAGTACACACCTGTTGAGTAGTGGATGGTCCTGAGAGAAGCTGGTCCAGCTTCTGAGCAATCATGTCTACCTTGCACTGTAGTGCAGTAGATGGACAAATCTCAAGAACACCAGCTTTCTTCTGAGTACTGGGTGTCACTCTCTCCGAATGAGAGCTCGAAGCATGGTGGAGGAAATTTTCGACCAATGTATCGAACAACCTCCATAATTCATCCTCGCTCTTCAACATGAATGTCCCCCCACATGAAGTGTCGATCATCTGACGATTCCTGTTAGACAATCCATCGTAAAAACTCTGCACCAGCTGCCATCTCGACACCTAATGATGGGGACACTTCCTGAGGAGATCCTTCATTCTCTCCCAAGTCTCATGAAAGTGCTCACCATCTAGCTCTAAGAAGCTAGTGATGGCTCTCCGCTATTTGTTCGTACGACCAATGGGAAAGTACTTCCTAAGAAACTCCTGTTGTAACTTATCCCAGGACCCTATCTCTACAGAATCTAAGGACTTTAGCCAATACTTGGCCGTGTCGTTCAATGAAAACGGGAATAAGGTCAACCTCAAAGCATCATCATCGAAATTCTGTATCTTCACAGTAGAACAGATCTCGATGAATTCGTCTAAATGCCGGTAGGGATCCTCGTGACTAAGGCCATAGAAAGATGGGAGCATCTGAATAATGCTGGCCTTAATCTCGTAGTGAGGCGCTCCTACATCGGGTCTCCGAATGCAGGATGCCTGGACATAATCTGTGGGAATGAAGTATTCCTTCAGAGGACGTGGATGAACTGGGGTTGGAGGTGGAGGATCCATATCAACCATTGTTGTCGAACTTCGAGGAGAATGTAAAATTCTCTCTGGGTTGTCAATGAATGGATGTAATGGGGCTCCTAAAGCTCGTCGCCCTTGCATACATTGGTACTAAGACCAGATATAAGCACACGACCTAAATCTAAAACTAGAACTAAAACTAACACAGATATTAAAATGTAAATAACACAAATAAAGCAACTAATAAGCAAACATGCTAAACTAGCTATGTCAGAACTATCTACTAAATGAATGAAATAACAAAGTAAACTATTCTACTTTACTGGAAAAAGAAATACAGGAATTCACAAACTAAGTTCTCTAAAACCCACCTGTCTAATCGCTCCTTGCAGAATAAAAAATGTGGTGAATCCTAGAAAAGCAGTACGTGAATCCTATATGTACTAACTATGTTAATCCTATATTCACTTACTAATCCTACTAACTAGAAAATAAAACAGCTAACTAACTAATTAACACAAATTAATAAATCAAACTCTAAGAAATAAAATAAGTAATTCGCCATTCCCCGGCAACGGCGCCAAAATTTTGGTTGATATTTTGGAAGTGGTATTTTTAAAACAATATTTTTCAATAAAATCTTTGGAAAATCGTCAACCAAAAGTAGATAACCGACTTTCCACGAAGTGGTAAGTACGAGTCGAATCCACAGGGAACTGGAGTTACTCAAATATTTCTAAGAAATTTAATTTATTAATCAATAAACACTAGTTATAAGTACAATGCTAAAACAATTACAAATTAAAACTACAACTAATGAGAAAAGCTCTTCAGTCTTCAGTTGCACGCCAAGGGTATTTCTGTCTTTTTGTCAATTCTCAAAGTTTTGCACTTTGACAAGAATCCCTGGAAAATGGTTATGCTTTTCAACCTAAAAACACAGCAAAATACAAAGTTAGTAACTAATTTAATGAAACTAAACTAAAATATAAATTAAACTTAATTCTGAAGAATTTAAACAAACAAAACCTAATTACTAATAAAATAATAAAGAAAATATCAAACTAATTTTGAAATCAACTAACCTAAGTCTAACAAAGCTGGATGATGCAGATGCAGCACTAAAAATGCAGAAACTGATGAAAACAAACCGAAAATAGCTAAAAGAATGAAATTATGAAACTACCCCTAACTAGTGCAAAATAGACTTCTGACATCTCTTTGAAAAATGACTGTTTAACAAAGAAAACGAAGTTCAATTTTCCCGAAATTTGTTCTATTCTATAATTGACAGAGTCAAGAATCTGGTAGTTTTTACAGAATTAAAAAATGATATCTGGAACTCCAGATATAAGCGTTTCAAAACTGGGAAAAATCAGGATATCGCAGGTCCCGAAATTTTCAAATCCGAAAAAGCAGTTTTCACAAAACGCTTAAAAATCAGACCAAACCAACTCGGATTGAGCTGAAATTTGGTATGCAGTCAGTTAACACGCCAATAAAGTGAATAAAAAAATAATATTTTGAAAAATCGGAATTTTTGCACATGAAATGACGACAGTGCGACAGGGCAAAAATCGGGTTTTGCTTTCAATACACTATTCACTTTATAAGTCTATTTTAAACACTAAAAATGCAATCTAACCCTAATGCAAACCGAAATGGTACTGAATGACAGTTGATATACTGATGATGAATACAATTATGCTAAATGAAATGAAAATGAAATACAATATGCAAATTATGGCTAAAGCTAAGTTAAATACTAATGCAAACGCAACTAATATACCTAATTGTGCACACCTAACTAAATGAATGAGCAGCTGCAGTTGATATAAACTAAATACACCTAATTAAAGAACCCACTCAAATCTAACACGAGGAACAACTACACATTAATGCAACACGAATTTCTAAAATCTAACTAATGTAAACAACTGAATCACTATACTAAATTATACTATATCTAATATGGGTTAAAGCTAAAGTCAAATAGATCACTAAAAACCAAAATTGTGCGGCTTTAAGATATGACTAGGACTAGGTTCATGCCACACCTGGCTAGGTCAACTTGACTTGGCTTAGACTAGGTACACAACTCACCTAATTGGGTCAACTAGTTTGACTAGGTTAGGTTATCTAAGTAAGGACCTAAAGAAATTAAATTCTAATATTAAAATTAACAAAATCAACTAGTCATAGTTACTAAATAAACCCTACACGCCTAATTTGAATCAATCTAACTAAGGACCTATTTACTAACTAAGGTTAACTCTATTAACTAAAATAATTAAAACCTACTTTATCCTAACTCACTATGGATGGTTAATGAAATAGGAAAGGGTAAATGCTCAAAGACAACTTTGGAAAGTTGATAAGTTCAAAAATCGTCCAGCTCTAAATGCTTGTCTATACTTACCTTAAATTTCAATTTAAAAAGATAGGAAGTGGAAACCGTCCAACTAGGGGCAGTTACACTTCTTTAATGACTTGCACCACCTACTAAGGTAAGTAGACAATTTGAAATTATAGAATTCAAGATAGCCTCCATGTTTTTAGCTTACCAAAAATGGTTTACAAAACAAATAAGTACCTCTTGCAAAACCGTTGAAACCTTTTTAGAAAAGATTTGAAACTTCAATGTAACTTTCCCAAAAAATATTGATTCTATCTTGAACTCAATTTCAAACTTGCCTAAATGGGGGTCAACGAATTTGAATCAACCAATTTTCTCAAAACCGTTTTTATTTTTGGAGCAAACACCCTACTATTTCAAAAAGACTTTCCTAACAAAACACCAAAAACTTTTCCTAGACTTCAAGACTTCAACTAAAGTAAATTAACTAACCTAAAATTAACTAAGGAGCAATGCACCAAGACACCTTAATACACTTACCTAAATTCTAAGACCTACCAAAAACAGCCTAGAGCTCGACTGGAGCTCTAATGGCTGCCACCCCTCCTTGGGGAAGACGACTAGCAAAACAATACTAAAATCATAAAATAAAGATCACACTAAAACTACTACGAGGGTGATAAAACTAAATTTACACCTAACTAAAATTAACTAATTACACTACTGCAATTATAAACATTTTATCTAATATGCTGAGAATTAAGACAATCTAAAAAATATTCTAATTGCAATCTAGCTACACGCCTAATCTAAACACAAATCATTGAACACAAGTAACACTAACTTTATCACAAAAACAAATTTCTACCTTCACTAAAACAGTAATCAACAAATTAGAAGACTTTGACAAACTGGAACTAAATAAAAATTTCCTACAGTCGGCTGAACAAGGCTATAAACCAAAAGAATACACTCAATTTTTTATTTTTCAATATAAGTAAAACACGTAAAACACAAGAACAATATTTAACAAGATCCTAAGATAATGAATTTGACTCACACAACTTTACGAGACTGTTAAACTTCCAAACAATCAGCAGGCTACACGAATTACTCAATGGAAGCACACGCACTTACCCAACTTCAAACCTTCATTCAACGATTTTGGCAAAAACATTCACACGACACATAAGAACTCAAACCTCACCTAAAACGAAAATAAATAATACTGGAACAGATACCACAAATCAGATTTTAGCAGTAGAACCACAGAAAAAATTTTGCAGCAACTAAACTTATTCAAACACAAAGATCGGCTAGAATTAATCTAGCCGATTTTTTTTCTTTTTAATTAAAATAACAAACAAACAAAACCAATGACTAAACCAAATCAAAATGAAACTTTTTAAAACGATTTTTCTGTAGAAACAATACCATAAACACGCTGGACAGAACTGCAAAATCGGCTAGAAGGGATTCTAGCCGATTTACACATTTTAGGGAAAATAGTGGAAAAACAAGACTCGACAATTAAAAAAAATGAAATCAAACCTAGATCTACCGTGTTGGTCTATGCACGAGCTCTATACTAGGGCTAAAACAATAAAAATAAAACAAACACATAGAAAATAATAAAAGAAAAACAAGCACACACGTTTTGGGCTCTAACTAGAAGAAAAGATAGAAGAAGACCTACCTCAAGGGCGATCCGATGATCGTGGGGGAGAAGAGAGCAGACAAGGGCCTTGGCTTGACGTCCCGAACGGTTCGAGAATGCTGGAATATCACCACGAGCAGGGTATCTACAGCTGCAACACGTTGGAGATCCACCGAAGATGGAGCGGGTGCCGATTCGCGATCGGAGGGATTAGAAAACCAGATGGAGGTAGGGCCGGCTCATCTTGTTGGGGTGTTTCGCACTTCCAAGCAAGATTAATGGTCTCCACCTCTGCTACACCTGAAAAAATACAGCAAATGGTGAAAAAACGCAGCAAGGATGCTAAAGAAATGAAAAGGAATGGAAAGAGAAATAGACTAATGCTTTATTTCCAAGCAAAAACCCCATCTTCAATGGAGAATGTGATGGAATGAGGGGTTGGAAGGGGCTGGAGTTAGAATCACTGTAGAAGGCGCCAATCCCAATGCCAAAAGACGTCTAGGGCTCTTCTAAAAAGTATATTTATACTTTTTGGTATTTTCAAAAACAAGGTTATAATGAAAATTTTTACCCTGCGCCAAACTTTTTCTAAATGAGTATGGATATGCATGTGGGTTAGATTTGGGGATTTCTAAAGGTTGATCCAAGGTCTAAATAGCCTATTTGGGTCGGATATGGATCCGATCCACCTCGAAATCCGTGCTCAAACACTGAAATAGCCATAACTCTCTCATTTTAACTCCGATTTCTCTGAAATTTGAACCACAACCCCTTACTATCTGTGGACACCCCAAATTTTTCAAAGATTTGCAAAATGACCCTTTTTACCCCTGACTCCATCTTCTGAGAAAATCAAAGCGATTTCAAAGCTAAATTTCAGTCTTTCTTCAGATTTTTGGATTGAATTCCACATTGATATATTCAAATCCAACTCCAGGTCTGAACCTAGTGTCTTAAACCCAACTCTGAGCCCCGTTGTCCGATTTCCAAAATTAATTACAAAAATACCAAAAATAGTTCTAAATGGCTCGGGCAATTCATCTGGCACTCTGTCGGATCCCCAATCTTATATCTCTCGGTTCGAGGTTGTAAACCTTGAATATTTCCTAAAAATCCGGACATAAATCCACTTTCGGAAGAAATTTTCTCAAAAATCGCCTTGAGTTCTCAGAAAAATTCCCTTTTGTAAATATTTTACAAAAACACCAAAAAACAAATTTAGTTCTAACCTTTGATTTCTCGTAAAAACTTTAGGATTTTATTCTAAAAATACAAAAAATTGAAAAATAACAAAAAAAAAACCAAAATTTTTTGGAAAAACTATAAGAAAAACAAAATGGTTTTGAAACTTTTTAAGTAGATTTTTCTAAAAACCTCACTCTCTAACCATTTTACAAAAATATCTTAAAAAGGAAACCTCCTTTTTGAAAAAAGAGAAAGTTCCCAACGGATTCCCTCCCGCGCCTCTCTCCTCTCCTCTCCACCTTCGATCTACAACAAACCCACCTTCTTCACACCATTGATCTGCAACAATCGAGCCTCCCATTCCCTTTAAAAAGAGACACCCAAACCTCTCCTATCATTGGTTTTTTTTTGGGAAGAAAGGATTCCAACCCACCCAGCATCTCTCTCATCCAGGACAATCCATCGCCCTTCTCACATGTCCTTCCCTTGCCTGAGGCCCTTTCTCCTTTGCAGTAAGAAGGAAGCCGACCTCCTTCTCCGGCATCTGCCCTCCTCAGCACCTCTGAAACCTCAGAAATATGGACACATTGTGGCAGCTTAAAGGAAAGTTTAAGAAGTCTCTCCCTTAGTGGTAGTTAAGCTAGCTGCCAACCTCACCAACCTGCTGCTACAGTGGAGTTTGCAGCAATCTGCGTATATCTTCTGCAAAAGCTTGAAATATGTGAAGAATGTCATTTTCTGAGGGTTGTATTTTCAAAATTAAACCTTGTAATAAATTAGATCATAATGAGAATTCTTTGTATTTCAAGCATTAGATTAGAATGAATAAGCATTGTAAATATCATACATTACTTGTTTTCATGCATTTTTGCCTTTATTTAAAAAATTCTCACAATGGTGAAACACAAATGGCACATGCATCATTTCGTAAGAGGTAATTAATTCTAAGTTGATGATTTACATCAATGGCCATAGTCAGGGAGTAAACAAGACTTAGTGTTTTTATCTTTTATAAAATAACACTGGATCCACACTGGACCCTTTTCAAAATCATCATATTTTCTTTAAATATTTTCCTCTTTTATTAGAATTTAATTTAAAATTAATTCAATACATATACCAATGGCCATATTCAGGGTATATTGAGAGTTAATTTCATTTTAAATTCTATAAAAGCACAAAAAATGTATTTTATTCTTCACTTGAATTCAAATGTGGTTATTATATAATATATTCAATGACCATAGTCAGGGATATATTATATCTTCAACCTCATTCTTAATTCATTTAAAGAATAGAATAGCTTTTCAAAATCCAATTTTCAAAATAATTCAAATTCATTCATCATTTTAGGGTAGAATTGCATCATATTTTCAAAATTCTTTTCAAAAACCCAAGTGATTGTCTTTTCAACATTTTCCCTTTCAAATTCATCAATTCTATCTCATCTTCAGAGTCTGAATTTTGACTTTGAAATCAAATTCAAAGATTAAATTCAACTTGATTCATTTTCTAAAAATCCAAATTCAAGTTTCAAATTCAAAGTCCAATATGACTTTGAAATTCATTCTCAAATCAATTTTGAAATTGTAAAATCCAAAATTAGATCCTAATCTCAACTTGGATCCAGATTTCCAAGTATAAATCCAATTCCACCTTGGATCTCAGATTACAGATCCAAAATTCATTTTAGGATCTAGAATCCAACTCCATCTCGGATCTCAGATTCAGATCCAAAAACCCATTCTAGGATCCATAATCCAATTCTACTTTGGATCGCAGACTTCAGATCCAAATCCATTTTTGGATCCAGAACCCTATTCTATTTTGGATCTCAGACTTCAGACCCAAATCCATTTCAAGGATCTAGAACCCAATTTTACTTTGGATCTCAGACTTCAGATCCAAATCTATTTTAGGATCCAAAACCCAATTCTACTTTGGATCTCAGACTTCAGATCCAATTCCATTTTAGGATCCAGAATCCAACTTCATCTTGGATATCAAATCGCAGAACCGAATTCCATTTAGGATCCAGAATCCAACTTTACTTTGGATCTCAAATTTTAGATCCCAATTTCATCTTGGATTCCAAATCTTGAATCCAATTCCATTCAAAATTTCAGATCCAAATTCCATCTTGGATTCCAATTCTAAAATCCAATTCCATTTCACCCCAAAATTCAAATCCAATTCCCATTTTCAAACTCTAAATCCAGAATTCAAATTTTGATCTCAATCCAGACTTTGGATTCAAATTCTATCTCGAATTCCCAACTTTCAAATCAAAATCTATTTCTTAATTCTATTTAGATTTCTCACATTTCATTCTGATTTCAAAACTTCAAAGTTATAATTCAATTCCATTTCATCTCTTCTGATTCAAAGTCCATTTATGACTTTGGAGTTTTTCTTTCTTCTCCTTTTATCTCAAAGTCAAGATCCTTCCTTTCAAAAAGTCTAGATTATTTTTTTCAAGCTCTGATAATTCCAAAAACTTAGAACTTTAAAATCTTAAGTCCTGAGTCAAAAACCATTTCTTCACTCTATTTTCATCTCAGAAATACTTGGAAAATTTCAAAATCATTTTTCAAAAGAGAGCATACATCTTTGCATTGCACAAGCATGATTCTTTGTGCATTTAGACCTAGAATAAGTTCTTAGATAATATTTTAGCAAAGCAAAAGGAATAAAATTCGACCCTTGGTTCGATTACCCCTGGTAAAGGTGCCAGAAACGGTCGAACCTCGTACCGACGAGCGGATCCCGTCTCCCAGTTTTCCCGCGAATATTTCAAAAACGGAGGCGAGTTATTTTCTCAAATATTTTTCAAAATTAAGGTCAAGTGAGATCTCGCAAAAGAGTTCCTCTTTCTTTTCTCTTCTTTTCTTTTCTTTTCTCTTCTCTCTTTCTTTCTGTCTTAAATTTTCTCCCTTCAAAAAGGAGGAAATAAAAGCTGGAAAGGAAAAGAGAGAGAAGAGTGAGAAACCACAAGAGAGGAAAATTTTTGCAATGATCACAGAAGTGGCGATTGTGATGAGACTCGTCTCCGTCCGGTCGAATTATGCCTTTTTCTTTTGCTTTGATATTATCTAAGTCTTTATTCTTCAAATGTCAGCTTCATTTCCATGCAAACCTTAGGAGCCTAGACTCTGTCCTAAAGCTGACATTCATTGCATATAAGATTTAAGTATGGTTTGGTAGGACCATATTGAGGAGATTATACCATGTTCACATTAGACTTAGGTCTGAAATACAACTCTCCTCAATTTTAGGGATTGAATGTAAACAATGTATGCTTCTTTTCATTTTAATTCTAGCTCTTTAGGACTTGCATTAGAGACATCTGATTTCTTGCATGTTGAACATATTTTTGAAAATCTCCCTTACCTATATTGTCCCGGTCTTCACGTTGCTGGGCTGTCTCACTGAACCATAGTTTGGGAGAGAGCCTCACAACTGGACCACTTATTTGGGTTCGCGCCCCCTACCAAGTACCTAAGGGCCATAGTCTGAGGTATATCGGTAGGTGCTCAAGGATGTTGGGAAGCCATTACCTTAGAACCGGAGAAATATTTCTATGCCACGTACTTCGAGCCTCGGCTTGAGTATATTGGCATATCTTGATTGGAATCAGATGATTTGAACCCTAGAGTTAGGATTAAGGTCCTACAAGCCATTTTAAATATTGCATTTAGAGTCAGCCTTTAGGGAGTGCTGTGTGCGCATCCTTGTTTGTGCAGCTTTTGTGATGTTTCTTGTATATATGTATCAAACCTTTTTTCAAAAACCCTGGGTGTATTATTCAAAATTTCCCCTTACTTTCAAAAAACCCAGGTGTATATTTTTCTCTACCTACATTTTCTTTTCTACTTTTAGATCAAATTTTCTTTAAAACCCTGGAAAATTCCTTAAAAATTTTCTCGATTTTTCAAAATTTTCAGGTTTGTATCTTCGAGAGTCTATCCGTAAGTCCTGCATTCTATCTAATTCCCCTCATTTCTTCTTTGCCCCAGTATTATTCCAAATGGCGTCTGATTCTCTCGATGCTGTCTTCCCTAGAGATCATGTCTTCTATCAGATACATGATGGATCCCCGGATCAATGGGTCATCCAGTCTCGCCCTTTCTTCCCTCGGTGGTATTATTCTTGGTTTGCCACCTTCTCGCGTATGCTCCCAGACCACTTAGATGACTGTGGGTTGGAGATGGCATCGGCGGTAGGCAAGCGAACCATCAATGGAGCTCTGATTCAGGCTATGGCAGAATGGTGGAATCCACGTACCTGCACATTCTGGTTTCCTTCGGGAGAGATGACTCTACTGATGAACGAATTCAGCGATATCATGGGATTGCCCGAACCAGCTGGCCAGCCAGATGATCCTGTCAAACAACAGTTCTTGATCAACATCAAAGGGATAGATGTTCGAGAAGCCTTGGCCAGAGCAACAGGGAGCAGATCTTGGCCCCTTACTGAGATTAGTGGGAACCAGTTCATCGACCTTTTCGGACTATATCGCAAGTATGGGAACTATGAGGAGGTTGACACTTTGTCTCGAGCAGCAAAAGACAGAATTCAGCATGCCATGATCCTATGCACAATAGGATTAACTTTCTTCCAAGATGGCCAGAATTTCATGGATATCAGAGTTGCCCAGCTCTTTTGAAGATGGGGAAGTAAGTAGACCCGTCAGCTATCAGTTTCTATGGCAGCCTTGGCTTTTCTTTACAGTGGCTTGGCTCGATTTGCCCTCGGAGAGACCATTCTGGTAGAAGGATGCACTTACGCCCTACATTCATGGTTCCTGCGACATGTTCCCTCAAAGGCCAGTTCTTTCAGATTCAACAGTAAGCAGCCAAAGTCATCCATTCAGTGCCGAGCTTTGATCGAGAAACTGCATTAGGAGGAGATTGTTTGGGACTTCTTTGACAGAAGAGAGATCGTTCCTCGATACACCTATGCTCGCAACAAACGCTACAGATTGCTTGGCCCTTTCTTTTGTGTTGATTATCAGTCGGAATGATGTCTCAAGCAGTTTTCACAGCGGCAGGTTCGTGTCAACACCCACTTCCCGACGGGAAACATGCCAGAATTCAACCTGCCGTCGGATTAGTGGTCTGGGGCATACCATGTCACTAAATATACCTGGGACTCCTTTGTTTATCTGTCTGTATTTCCTGGGCCAAATGTATCATCTGAATATCAAGAGTGGTGGCAAACTGTCTGCCCACTCTCTCTTTGTCTTTGAATGTTAAAAATCAATAAAAATTTACTTTTGGCCAAAAATTTATTTCTTGTATTTTGTTTATAGTACAAATAGTCATAATTTTGGTGACGACCTCATCCCAGGTAAATGGGACATTCCTCCCACATTTTCTTCAATATATTTTATCATGGTTGACGACCTCGCCTAGGTAACAAGGCACATTTCTCTGTTATCATCAAATGGTAACACAATTATCACAAGTCTTGTGATGACCCAATCCCGGGTAATGGGATAATCTCTTGAAATTGTCTGCCGAAATCCTTCATTCCTTTTTCTCAAAATTTTTTGTTTTCAAAGGCTTCTCCATACCCTAACCATTCCCATATTCTACAGGAAAACTTTGACATCCAAAGATGGTTCAGACAAGGGCTGGCAAGCAGGCTGCTCAACGGCACAGTGACAGCGAACCAGAGGAGATGAATTCTCCTAGATTATCCAAGAAGCATGACTCGGGGGATGAGAGCGATGTTGATCCATCCATGTATCGGGTCTTTCAAAAAATGATGACCAAGATGATGGCAGAGCAGGCTAAGACTGGTTCCAAGAAGGCAACTTCTAAAAGCAAAACTAAGAAGAAGCCCATGAAGAAGCCCGTCAAAATCAGCAAGCAGAAGGTACAGCGTGACAACACCTCAGAAGATTCCGAGTCAGCAGAAGAGAAGTCTGAAGAGGAGCAGCTGATCTACATCCCAAAGCATCTGCGATCATCCAAGAGGCCAGTGGAAGAACCACTGTCAGTAAACAAGCCCAAGTATGGGGCCCCCGTAGAGGATTCAATGCAAGCCTTGACAAAGATAGTCAAAGACCTGCAAATCCGTGACAAAGGAAAGAGGTCATACACCAGGCAGGACTTTTACCTCGGCTTGGAAGGGAACAACAATCTGGAGAACCTCCCTCGGTAATTCATTAAGTTTGATGGATCCGGCGATTCTAAGGCCCATCTTGCCATGTTTTTCGCGGAATGTGCCTAGTTCAGTGAAGATAACCGTGCCCTTTTCCTCTATTTTCCCCGCAGCCTGGACGGGATAGCAGCCAAGTGGTACGCTGAGCATGTCAATCCCATCGAATTGAGAGATTTTGACAAAGTCGTCAACATGTTTGTTGAGCGCTTCTTGTTCAATACGGAAGCTCTGCCCACCCTGAACCATTTGTGCAACCTCAAAGAGGAGCCCAATGAGAAAGCCAGAGATTTCATCCACAAGTGGAGGAGCCTTTGTAACAAGATGAGAAACCCTATTTCTGAAGAGCATGCCCTTCAAGTCATCCTAAACAACTTCTGTCAGCCTCTAAAAAGTCTCCTTTTCCCATACCCCTCCAAGTCGTTTATCAAACTGACAGAGCGAGCAGAATGGCTCGAAATGGAGGTAGAGAATGGAATGTATGAAGGTGTTGCTTTGGCCAAGAACATCCTGGACCCAAAGAAGAAATCCCATTTTACCTACTCAGCTGATGTTCCCGAAGACAATCAGAGCAGTAGCAGTAAGAATGACAACGGCAGTGGGACGAGGCCTGAGCAAAATAGAGGTAGAAAAGGAAAGTTCTTTAAGAACAATGACAAGCCTCTCCCCAGCGGTCCTCAACAAAAAGGGGACTTTCAAGAAAAACCTAAGCACATCAATTGGAGTAGGGATCGGAAATTCACTCCTCTGGACCAGCCTCTGGAAAAAGTGTTGGAATACCTGTTGTCCCACGGGATGGTGAAATTACCCAAAATTGCTGATCCTCCAGTAATCATGGGGAAGTACAGAGAGCAATATTGCAAATTCCATAGAGCCATGGGACATGATACAGAGCACTGCTTCGTCTTGAAGCACTTGGTCCAAGACTGTATCGACAAAAGTATCCTCGTAGAAGATGAAGAGGAAGGCAAATTGGAGATTTTATCTGCTTCATTCCCAAAACATTCCACATCAACCATTTCAGAACATTCACTCCTTCCACAAAGTCATATACACCCATGTTCCATTGAAGAACTAAATCTCCAACATCAGGTAATGGTTCTACATCAAAATCAACCTGTATCTCAAAAGATGAATATCTTCTCGCTGCTTAACCAAGTAAGCGTACCAGTTGAGAACGGAAGAACTCAAATTTTCCCAAGAAGATTTCTCAAGAAAGAGACCAGCGCAGAGGAAGCAGAAACCTCTAAGGCAGCAGAAGAGCGGGCTAGTAGTCTTCAGAAGCCAATTACAGTGCTCTCCAACATTTCCATCTTTGAATTAACTCATGATTCTCCCAAGCATCAGAAAAAGTTGGATGATCTATTGAGAAAGATTAAAGTGAAGTCGGGCACCACGCCCGAAGACATGGCGCAGATTGTAAACCAGGCGATGACTAATGCGCCTATTACCTTCTCTTATGAGGACTTGCCTATGCCTTATTCATTCCACAACAATGCACTGTACATCATAGTCAGGACCAGAGGCATGACTGTCCTGCACGTACTTGTTGATGGGGGCAGCAGTTTGAACATTTGCCCAGAAATGACAGCAAAGGCCCTGAGATTAAAAGAAGAAGAGTACGTGCCTGATCCTATCACCATTTATGGCTTCGACAATCATGGGCAGACTGCCAAAGGCAAGATCTTTTTGGAAATCTTCATAAACTACTCAGTGCACACCGTTCTATTTCATGTCGTCAATGTGCCGCCAACTTACAATCTTTTGTTGGGACGAACATGGATCCATAATGCCAATGCCGGTCCATCAACCCTCCACCAGTGCATCAAGTGGTCCAAGGGCGGAATGATTACTACCATTTTGGGTGAAGATCCTAAAGAAAGACTGCCACAACCTATGATTCCCCGTCCAACATTCACAACTGATATTCCTAGCATCCGAGAAGCGGATGAAATCAATCTCAGTGACAGCTTAGAGATGTTGAAGCTGAAAGATGTCATGGATGAAGAAAATGTTGCAGCCATGGTCCAATGGCAGGGACCTTGTTTCTTCAAGTTAGGAGGACGCATCAATTACACCTCCTTCAAAGATCATCCTTTATTTCTTCAGTTTTCCAAAGCCAGAAAGGGGTTCGATCTGTTGATAAAACACGGATACCAGCCGTTCTGGGGCATGGGGAAGAATGAAGATGATATAGTAGAACCCATCATTCCAGTTCAGCATGCAGACAGTTCAGGGTTGGGGTTCACCGGCCAGGATTCCAGCAAAAAGACAGTTTTTGTCAGACGAAGCCAATGAAAAGATGATGCCTTAGTTTTTCCTACTTTTTCTATCTTTTGTTAATCTTGTAGGGATGACACAGTCCCATCTTTTGTCAGTGTCTTGTAAATACTATGCTTCAATCAATGAAAGATCAATCTTTTTCTTCATATTTGGGCATCTATCATTCCTTCTTACACTTTGTCTATGTCATTGTTCTTTACTTTATACAAAAATTTGTTTTGGCTCGTACTTTCTCTTAAAAAACCTTTCTTACATTTTCAGGACCATTAACTTTTGAATCAATGACGAAATTCGTTATCAATCTCAAATATCTGAAATTAGCAAGGTTTTCTGAGATGAAAGACAGAGCAGAGGTCAGCCAGGCAGCAGAGAAGACCGAAGAGCTAGCAGAATTTGATTCCACCATTCAGGAATTGCCAGAATTTGCTCACATTCAGAAGCAGGATGAGCCCTCCTCTTTGGTACAAGATTCAACTGAGGATGTCAACATTGGGTCAGAAGATGATCCAAAAATTCTCAAAATCGGGTTGGGTTTAAGCGAAGTTGAAAAGGTTAGACTCATCCATTTCCTTAAGAAGCATCTAGAAGTATTTGCCTGGACTTATGAAGATATGCCAGGATTAGATACCAAGCTGGTTGAGCATCGACTCAAGTTGAAACTAGAAGTCAGACCAATCAAGCAGAAATTGAGGAAGTTAGACCCTCAAATTGAGCAACAAGTTAAGGAAGGACTTGAAGATTTGTTGAAAGCAGGCTTCATCCGAGCCATTGATTATCCAGATTGGTTGGCAAATATCGTAGCAGTCCCTAAAAAGAACGGAAAAGTTTGAATCTGCATTGATTTCAGGGATCTCGATAAGGCTACACCGAAGGATGATTATCCACTTCCCAATATTGATCTGTTGATCGATAGCACAACAGATCATGCCATGTTTTCTTTCATGGATGGATATTCAGGCTATAATCAGATCAAGCTGGCCATTCATGATTAGTCGAAGACTTCATTTACTACCCCATAGGGAACCTTTTGCTATACAGTGATGCCATTTGGGCTCAAAAACGCCGGGGCAACTTATCAGAGGGCAATGGCAGTTATTTTCCATGATCAAATGCACAAAAACATGGATGCATATGTGGATGACATTCTGGTTAAGTCTAAAGAAGAAAAGAATCACCTCGATGCTTTTAGTCAAGTTTTTGAAAGACTTATTCTCTATAAGTTGAGACTTAATCCTCAAAAATGTGTTTTCGGAGTTGAGTCCAACAAATTACTCAGCTTCATCATCAGCAAGAAAGGAATCGAGGTGGATCCGGCCAAGGCAAAAGCCATTATTGATATGCCGCCTCCTACTAATCTTAGGGAACTGCGAAGCCTTCAAGGGCGTATTCAGTCTATTCGAAGATTTATCTCTAATTTGGCTAGGAGATGTGAACCTTTCAATCATTTGCTAAGAAAAGGAGTTAAATTTGAATGGAGATCAGAATGCCAACTCTCGTTTGAGCGCATCAAGCAGTATCTCCTTAATCCACCAGTTTTGAAGCCGCCAAAGTTGAGGAAGCCTCTCTTACTGTACATTTCTGTCAATCAGAATGTCTGTGGTGGATTCCTTGCACAGTATGAAGAGGGCAGCCTGATTGAGCACACCATATACTATGTGAGCAAAACTTTCATTGATTATGAAAAGAAGTATTCTCAGATGGAGAAAACTTGTCTGGCTCTGGTTTGGATGTGCCAGAAATTAAGACATTACTTGTTGGCTTCTGAAATCAAGTTTCTATCGAAACTTAATCCTCTCAGATACATTTTGGAACAACCGTTTCTCACTGGACGGATTGCGAAGTGACAAGTCCTTCTGATGCAATATGACTTAGAGTATGTCTCTCAAAAGTTGATTAAAGGCCAAGCGATCGCAGATCAGTTGGCGGATTTTCCTTTGACAGAAGAAATTAAAGCAGAAGATGATTTTCCTGATAAGCACATCTGTAATATCCAACAGCCCCCAGTTTGGAATATGTTCTTCGATGGCTTTAAGAACATGTCTGGCATAGGGATTGGTGTCTTGCTGATCACTCCAGAAAAAGAAATGATTCCTTATTCTCTCAAACTTGGCTTCCAATGCACTCATAATATGGCCGAGTATGAAGCTCTAATACAAGGCCTCAAAATTCTACAAAGTTTCAATGTCAAGAGAGTGCATGCCTTTGGTGATTCACTACTTGTTGTCAGTCAAGCTAACACTGAATGGCAAGTGAAATATTCCAAATTAATTCTGTATCAGAAGATCGTCCTAGCTCTTGTGGACAGCTTCGAAGAATTTCAGCTCAGTCATATCAGAAGAGAGCATAATCAGATAGCTGATGACTTAGCTAGCTTGGGCTCCATTTTATCCTTTAAAGGTAGTGAATCATGTCGTTCTTTTGAAGTCGGCAGACTTGAGCAACCAGCTTTCGATTTAATTATGCAAGTAAACTAGGTTAATCAGAAGGAGAAACCTTGGTATCAAAATATCAAAATTTTCATTGAGACCAGTGAATTCCCACCAGAAATGCCAAAAAAGGGAGCAACGTGCGATTCAACGTATGTCTACCCGTTATTTCATTCTTGCCAATGTCCTCTACCGCCGTGGATTCAGTTCTGAGTATTCAAGATGCTTAGACAAAGAAGAAGCTATGGAAGTTATCCAAGAGGCACATGAAGGGATTTGTGGCGGCCATGTTGGCTATCAGACTCTCGTCAAGCAGATCGTTCGCGCAGGGTACTATTGGAATACCATGCAGCAGGACTGTCATAGATTCGTGAAAAAGTGCGTCAAATGCCAAATACACGCGCCTTACGTTCATGCACCGGCCACATATCTACAATTAGTTGTTTCTCCTTGGCCATTTTCCATGTGGGCGTTCGATGTTGTAGGCCCGATTACTCCCTCTGCTTCCAACGACCACAAATACTTTTTGGCCGCGACAGAGTATTTCACCAAATGGGTTGAAGCTGTTACTCTATGCACAGTAGAAGGACGCCATGTGGTTTCTTTCATTCACAAGAACATTCTTTGCCGCTTCGGCATACCAGATGATATTGTCCCAAACAATGGAACCCATTTTAAAAATAAGAAGATGAAAACACTTTGTTCTAAATTCAGAATTTCCCATCATTTCTCAGCTCCTTATTATCCTCAAGGGAACGGACAAGCAGAAGCCACCAATAAGATTCTGATCCGTATTTTGGAAAGGACTGTGAAGACAGATCGAGACTGGCATGAGAAAATTCATGACGCACTTTGGGCATACCGGACCACCATTCAGACTCCGACTAATGCCACTCCTTCAGAACTTGTTTACGGGACTGAAGTGGTTTTGCCTCTCCATATCCAAAAGCCCGTTCTCAAATTTGCTTCACCTATAGAATTGCCACTTGATCAGTATCAGCAACAGAGATTGGTGCAACTAGATTTACTAGATGAAAAAAGGCTCAAGGCAGCAGAGCATGCTCAAGCTTATCGACAGAGGATAGCTCGACACTATGCCAAGTCCGTCATTGAGAGAAAATTTTGGATCAACGATTTGGTGCTCAGATCAACAACCCATCTCAAGCATCGACCACGGGGCAAGTGGTCACCCAATTGGGAAATCCCTTATGTGGTTAAGGAAACACTTCCTCGCAATTCATATCGTCTAATCAACACAGACGGAGTGAAAATGCCAGATCCCATCAATGCTCTGCATTTGAAGAAGTTTTATACCTGAAATATTCATTCTAAAGCCTTTGTGCTCTTCAAAGAGCCATTTCAATAAAATAATGATCTTCTATCAAATCTTACATTCTTCTCCATCATACTGGGGCATTTTATTTTTGATCTATAATCATATTCTTTCATCATATGCAGGCAGGATTAGACAAAAGCTCTTTTTCCTTAAATTTTGTTAATTCTTAATTAATCTTGTGATCTTTATTTTCATTTCATTTGATTCACTTTTTGGTTTGACCGAATTTTCATCAAGCTACTGCTCATTTCTGTCCAGTTTTAACAAATTTTTCAATCCTAATTAAAATTCCGTCTGCTTTTATCTTTAAAAATACCCTTTCAGGTTAAGGGATAAACCTGATGCCTCTTGTCAATGAGGTATTCTCTTTGTTATTTACCGCGTTCAGGACAAGGGGACAAAATCCTAAAAGTCGACCACATGCAATTAAACTATGATGGTCCACTAATTTTTACCAAAGAATCTTTATTCTCTAAAAAATTCACTTTGTTTAGCTCATCTTTACAACCCAGTCCTCGCACTAGGGTATTTCCCAAAATCTTCAATCATATATTGAGCTCATTTGGAGGATCTGATCCTCGCACCAATAACTTTCTATATTCAGTCTTTTGATCAAAATCTTTTCCTTCCACAAAAATTCAAGTTCTGATTTAAATCTCCCAAAAATTTGATGTATTTTAAACGTTCCAGCTTCTTGTTGGTCAGGTGTTTCAAACGTCCCAGCTTTTTGCTGGTTAGGTATTTCCAAAAAGATCCAACACTCGTTGGTCATATATTTCAAACGTTCCAGCTTCTTGCTGGTCAGGTATTTCAAACGTTCCAGCTTTTTGCTGGTCAGGTATTTCCAAAAAGATCCAATACTCGTTGGTCATATATTTCAAACGTTCCATCTTCTTGCTGGTCAGGTATTTCAAACGTTCCAGCTTTTGCTGGTCAGGTATTTCAAAAGACCCAACACTCGTTGGGCATGTATTTCAAATGTTCCAGCTTCTTGCTAGTCAGGTATTTCAAACATTCCAGCTTTTGCTGGTCAGATCCAACACTCGTTGGTTATGTATTTCAAACGTTCCAGCTTCTCGCTGGTCAGGTATTTCAAACGTCCCAGCTTTTGCTGGTCGGGTATTTTGAAAGATCCAACACTCGTTGGGCATGTATTTCAAACGTTCCAGCTTCTTGCTGGTCAGGTATTTCAAACGTTCCAGCTTTTGCTGGTCAGATCCAACACTCGTTGGTTATGTATTTCAAACGTTCCAACTTCTCGTTGGTCAGGTATTTCAAACGTCCCAGCTTTTGCTGGTTGGGTATTTCGAAAGATCTAACACTCGTTGGGCATGTATTTCAAACATTCCAGCTCTCGCTGGTCAGGTATTTCAAAAGATTTCAAACATCTATTGGTGATGTACTTCAAACGTTCCAGCTTTCGCTGGTCATGTATTTCAAAAAGATTCCAGCTTCTGCTGGTCACGTATTTCAAAGGTTTCAGCTTTCGCCGATCATGTAGTTCAAAGGTCCCAGCTTTTGCTGGTCACGTATTTTCAAAATCGAAGATTGCAACTAAATGTCTCATCAAAATCTATATTGAGTGATTATTTCACAAAGAATTCGTGAAAACTTTGCCAATTTGCTAAAAGCATTTGTTGATTCCAAATATTCTTACTACACAAAAGAATTTCCTCAGATTACCTCTAGTATTCTTTCCAAAAAGGTGAAACTTTTTGCGAAAAAGAGGTAAAATTCAAATCTTTTGCTGTTGGTCAACCGAAAGGATAAAAGAAATATCCTCGGTATGATTTGTGAAAGAAATATTCAATGATGTTGAAAAGCCAGAAGTGAATTAATATTGATCATGGCTATGGCGCATGTTTAAAGACGACTCTCTGGCAATCAGGCAGTGGAAATATCTTGACCTATAAAAAGGATCCACTCAACCCATATCTTCTCATTCATTTAAAGTTATAATCAAATATCCGCAAAAAGGATCTCTCAACTGTCGTCAAGATGAAGACGAATATGCAAGCTAGACCCCCGGAGCCAAAGAAGATTTGGATCATCTCCGAGACGAAGGAGTTTGTGAAGGATCCTTCCAGGGAAAGTTCAGATCACCGTCGAGATGAAGGCGAGTGCGATGAACTTACCGACAAACCCTAAAAGATATTTTGATTTCTACTATCATCTAAAGACCTTTTGAGCCAATATCATCAATAGAATCCCTGAAGTAAAAGGAGGATCAGAACATCTCCAAGATGAAGGAGTTTGTGACATACCCTTCTCTGAAAAAAAGAGAGAAAAGTTAGGACCCATCCAAATGAAGGATGATGTAAAAGCCCGAAAAGCCCAATGACTCAAAAAGAGTGCAAAAAGATCATTGTGGGAAAAACACCCAGATATCAAACTGCCAAAGTTGCCAGAAGTCATCTTTTCTTATGCAAAATTCCTTTTATCAATATTTTCTCATTACTTGCTTTTATGAAATTAAGAATATTTCTTCTCTTCTCATATCAGGGAAATGGATAACTTCCTTGAAGAAAGTCATCAGTACTAAAATTTTGAATTTTGACTCTTAGAACTGAGGAGTTAACCTCATTGGAGGAAATACTCTAGGTAAAAGAGGGAATATCTTTGCACATACATGCACATTTTCAAACGTTTTGAATCAACTATAATTTTATCTTATTGGCAAAAATTTTCTAGCTATTCCAAGAATGAAATAAATATTCAATATTCATTTTGATGCAACCTAGCATTGCTTATTTTTTCCAAAAAGAGTTGCCTCCCTCAAGAGAAGTGTCTCTTCCTGTCCCATCACAGTTTTCTCATTGAAGAATTCCGTATGGATGCCCCACTCAGGATAAGGGTCAAACCTGAACCTTCTGCGAAAGGTCATTGATTTCAAAAGCTATTTCAGTCTCAGCAATGAGACGCCCAATTTCTTCCCCTTTTCAAAGCTTTAGGGAACCCTATATTTTCCTCCTCCCGTAAAACCCCTTTCGGATTTGTTCATCCAAGTTCCGAAGGTCCCATTATGATTTCTCCATTTGAGAAATCCGTATGGTAGATTTCCTATTCGGACTAAAAGTTAACCCGGAACCTCGCTTTGCGAGGTATCTTCCTTTCAGGTTTGGGTTAAACCTGAGTCTCGTTTCGACGAGATTCCTTATTTTGACGAGATATTTTTCTCCAGTCCCATCATAGTTCTTTCCATCGAGGAATTCATGCTTCATATATCCATCCAGGATAGGATCCTATTTGAGCTTCATTTCATGAGACATTTTCCAAAAATGTCCCATCAAGGTCTTCGCATAATCCTTTCCTCATTCAGTTCATTTTGATATATCTTCGTCCCATCCAGGTTAAGGGCTAAACCTGAATCATTCCAAAAAGAGTATCTTGTCTCACCCATGAGATCTGATCAAAATTCTGATTTTCTACCATTTCGGGATTTTCATCCAAAATTCCATCACGATTTCCTCATCTTATACTCAATCATATCATCTTCGAGGATTTCGTCTCCCCAAAATCATTCAGGATAAGGTTTTAAGCCTGAGAAGCCATGTTTCTAAAATAATTCTTCCACACCCAGTTCAGATCTGCTGACTGAGGCATTTTCAAAATTTGGAGTGTTATCTTTGCCACTAAGCTCGGCTTTCGACCGGCTTAGTAGCAAAGAGGGGCATCTGTGGACACCCCAATTTTTTCAAAGATTTGCAAAATGACCCTTTTTGCCCCTGACTCCATCTTCTGAGAAAATCAAAGCGATTTTAAAGCTAAATTTCAGTCTTTCTTCAGATTTTTGGATTGAATTCCACATTGATATATTCAAATCCAACTCTGGGTCTGAATTCAGTGTCTTAAACCCAAATCTGAGCCCCATTGTCCGATTTCCAAAATTAATTACAAAATACCAAAAATAGTTCTAAATGGCTTGGGCAATTCATCTCGCACTCTGTCGGATCCCCAATCCTATATCTCTCAGTTCGAGGTTATAAACCTCAAATATTTCCTAAAAATCCAGACATAAATCCACTTTGTGAAGAAATTTTCTAAAAAATCACGTTGAGTTCTCAGAAAAATTCTCTTTTGTAAATATTTTACAAAAACACAAAAAAAAAATTTAGTTCTAACCTTTGATTTCTCGTAAAAACTTTAGGATTTTATTCTAAAAATACAAAAAATTGAAAAATAACAAAAAAAAACCAAAAAAAATTGGAAAAACTATAAGAAAAACAAAATGGTTTTGAAACTTTTTAAGTAGATTTTTCTAAAAACCTCACTCTCTAACCATTTTACAAAAATATCTTAAAAAGGAAACCTCCTTTTTGAAAAAAGAGAAAGTTCCCAACGGATTCCCTTCCGCGCCTCTCTCCTGTCCTCTCCACCTTCGATCTACAACAAACCCACCTTCTTCACACTATTGATCTGCAACAATCGAACCTCCCATTTCCTTCAAAAAGAGACACCCAAACCTCTCCTATCATCGGTTTTTTTTGGGAAGGATTATAACCCACCCAGCATCTCTCTTATCCAGGACAATCCATCGCCCTTCTCGCCTGTCCTTCCCTTGCCTGAGGCCCTTTCTCCTCTGCAGTAAGAAGGAAGCCGACCTCCTTCTCCGGCATCTGCCCTCCTCAGCACCTCTGAAACCTCAGAAATATGGACACATTGTGGCAGCTTAAAGGAAAGTTCAAGAAGTCTCTCCCTTAGTGGTAGTTACGCTAGCTTCCAACCTCACCATTCTGCTGCTACAGTGGAGTTTGCAACAATCTGCGTATATCTTCTGCAAAAGCTTGAAATATGTGAAGAATGTCATTTCCTGGGGGTTGTATTTTCAAAATTAAACCTTGTAATAAATTAGATCATAATGAGAATTCTTTGTATTTCAAGCATTAGATTAGAATGAATGAGCATTGTAAATCTCATACATTACTTGTTTTCATGCATTTTTGCCTTTATTTCTTAAATTCTTACAATGGTGAAACACGAATGGCACGTGCACCATTTCATAAGAGGTAATTAATTCTAAGTTGATGATTTACATAAATGGCCATAGTCAGGGTGTAAACAAGACTTAGTGTTTTTATCTTTTATAAAATAACACTGGATCCACACTGGACCCTTTTCAAAATCATCATATTTTCTTTAAATATTTTCCTCTTTTATTAGAATTTAATTTAAAATTAATTCAATACATATACCAATGGACATAATCAGGGTATATTGAGAGTTAATTTCATTTTAAATTCTATAAAAGCACCAAAAATGTATTTTATTCTTCACTTGAATTTAAATGTGGTTATTATATAATATATTCAATGACCATAGTCAGGGATATATTATATCTTCAACCTCATTCTTAATTCATTTAAAGAATGGAATAGCTTTTCAAAATCCAATTTTCAAAATAATTCAAATTCATTCATCATTTTAGGGTAGAATTGCATCATATTTTCAAAATTCCTTTCAAAAACCCAAGTGATTGTCTTTTCTTCAATTTCCCTTTCAAATTCATCAATTCTATCTCATCTTCAGAGTCTGAATTTTGACTTTGAAATCAAATTCAATGATTAAATTCAACTTGATTCATTTTCTAAAAATCCAAATTCAAGTTTCAAATTCAAAGTCCAATCTGACTTTGAAATTCATTCTCAAATCAATTTTGAAATTCCAAAATCCAAAATTAGATCATAATCTCAACTTGGATCCAGATTTCCAAGTATAAATCCAATTCCACCTTGGATCTCAGATTACAGATCCAAAATCCATTTTAGGATCTAGAATCCAACTCCATCTCGGATCTCAGATTCAGATCCAAAAACCCATTCTAGGATCCATAATCCAATTCTACTTTGGATCTTAGACTTCAGATCCAAATCCATTTTAGAATCCAGAACCCTATTCTATTTTGGATCTCAGACTTCAGACCCAAATCCATTTCAGGATCCAGAACTCAATTCTACTTTGGATCTCAAACTTCAGATCCAAATCTATTTTAGGATCCAAAACCCAATAATACTTTGGATCTCAGACTTCAGATCCAATTCCATTTTAGGATCCAGAATCCAACTTCATCTTGGATCTCAAATCGCAGATCTGAATTCCATTTAGGATCCAGAATCCAACTTTACTTTGGATCTCAAATTTCAGATCCCAATTTCATCTTGGATTCCAAATCTTGAATCCAATTCCATTCAAAATTTCAGATCCAAATTCCATCTTGGATTACAATTCTAAAATTCAATTCCATTTCACCCCAAAATTTAAATCCAATTCCCATTTTCAAACTCTAAATCTAGAATTCAAATTTTGATCTCAATCCAGACTTTGGATTCAAATTTTATCTCGAATTCCCAACTTTCAAATCAAATTCTATTTCTCAATTCTATTTAGATTTCCCACATTTCATTCTGATTTCAAAACTTCAAAGTTATAATTCAATTCCATTTCATCTCTTCTGATTCAAAGTCCATTTATGACTTTGGAGTTTTTCTTTCTTCTCCTTTTATCTCAAAGTCAAGATCCTTCCTTTCAAAAAGTCTAGATTATTTTTTTCAAGCTCTGATTATTCCAAAATCTTAGAACTTTAAAATCTTAAGTCCTGAGTCAAAAACCATTTCTTCACTCTATTTTCATCTCAGAAACACTTAGAAAATTTCAAAATCATTTTTCAAAAGAGAGCATACATTTTTGCATTGCACAAGCATGATTCTTTGTGTATTTAGACCTAGAATAAGTTCTTAGATAATATTTTAGCAAAGCAAAAAGCATAAAATTCGACCCTTGGTTTGATTACCTCTGGTAAAGGTGCCAGGAACGGTCGAACCTCGTACTGACGAGCGGATCCCGTCTCCGAGTTTTCCTGCGAATATTTCAAAAACGGAGGCGAGTTATTTTCTCAAATATTTTTCAAAATTAAGGTCAAGTGAGACCTTGCAAAAGAGTTCCTCTTTCTTTTCTCTTCTCTCTTTCTTTCTGTCTTAAATTTTCTCCCTTCAAAAAGGAGGAAATAAAGGCTGGAAAGGAAAAGAGAGGGAAGAGTGAGAAACCACAAGAGAGGAAAATTTTTGCGATGATCACACTATCAAAATGCATCTAAACATGGGTTTAAAACCTTAATCTCACTACAAAATGCATGAATAACTTGTTAACATGATGTATATTTCATGCATCATCAATCCTTATAAACAGATGCAGAGGATTCTGATTGTAAACAAACTGTTCTTCCTCTTCTGCTGATTCTGATTCTTCAGAAGTGGTGTCAGGTTGGACCTTATTTCTGACAATCCTGACTGGCTTTTTCACAACTTTCTTCTTTGGTTTGCTCTTTGGAACAACCTTCTGTTGAGAAACTCTGTTTTGATGTCACATAATATGATACACTGTCTCATTTGATTTTATATGATATGATAATATGTCCTCTTGAAAAATGTTATATTATGACTGAATATGTTTTGCCATAAATCTAACGAGTATTTGATGCAAGGATATCTCACCCAATAAGGATGGAGACTTCCTGTTCAAGTACAAATATGGTGCAATCATACTCCTTGAAGAAAAAGCTTGATGAGCCATGCATTCCTAAAGTTCAAATGAAGAGATCGGCTACCTCAAGATGAAGACTTCTTTCTTCTTTAGAGTCATATGTAACAGAACCTTCAGGAACTTGCGTATTTCATATTACATACTCATTCATAAACACTATATCATAAAAGTATATGATAGTTTCAAAAAGCTCCTTTTTGAAAACCAATAATTGTACCTTCTTACAACCTTTTATGAAAAAGATATTTTGTCATGTAATAATTGTACCTTACACTATATACAAGACAACATAAAAAAAAAAGGAATGTAGGAAAAAGACAAAAACATAAAATCGGCTACATGGAGAAAACAAATATAATATGTTTTTGAAAAGACTCTAGTTACCTTCTTTAAAGAAATATTTTTAATATAAAAAGAAGACAAAAACATAAATCGGCTACACAAAAGAAAAACAAATAAAATATGTTTTTGAAAGGACTCTAGTTACCTTTTTGCAAAACCATAAAATGTCGACTTACTTGAAGTCATCATTCTCTTTACAAAGCATTAAATACCTCCTGTAACAAATCCTTGTTAATATCCTTCTCAAAGAATGTCGACCTTCTTTTGGTCCTCATTCTCTCTGGAGACTTTGAAAAACACAACATAAAGAAAACACTTGACATGACTATGTACAAATAAATATCTCAAAGCACTCATTGTACTTACACTCATTTAAAGCAAAGAAGTACTAATGTACCTCAAATCATTAATTAGAATAAAGACAAAACTACAACCCAACGTTCAATGTACTATTGTAAGAAATAGATTTTTTACATAAAATATGTATTACCTAAAATATTACAACGACTAGTGTACCCTCTATTTTACTTTTATGGAAAAAGGCATTCTTGAATTTCTCTAAAAGATATTTTTGAAATGACATAACATTTCACATTTCAAAAAGTTACAATTCCAAAATGTAACGACTACTTTTTAAAAGCTATATAAACACACTCAAATAAACTACTCAAACAATGGAATGGAATAGACGTGTGAGCTTACAACGAGAAAAATTCCTATTCGATATTTGAAAAGAGAGCCTTGAAAAAGAAAGAGAAAAAGAAAAGAAAGAAAAGAGAAAAAGTCAAGTCCAGCTCTTTGACAAAGAGTATCCTCTGAGTGACAAACAGAACATTCTGAGAATCCTTCATTCGTGCATTCATATCATTCTGAAGGTTCTATGGGAAGTATTGTAACTCTGTTATTCACTGTATTCCTTCTTTGTTGAAAGAAGTAGACCTCTGTGAAAGAGGGTGTTGCCCTTCTCTGTTGAGAGAAGAAGACCTCTGTGAAAGAGGGTGTTGTCCTTCTCTGTTGAGAGAAGAAGACCTCTGTGGAAGAGGGTGTGCCCCTTCTCTGTTGAGAGAAGAAGACCTCTGAGGAAGAGGGTGTTGTACTATTTATCCGGTGACTCGGATGTTATAGTGGAAAGCTCAAGTGGTTTGCTTGGAGACTGGATGTAGGTCTGGATACTGACCGAACCAGTATAAATTCTGTGTTTTATGTGTTGTGCCTTATTGCCTGATTATTTTATTTTATCAATCTTTATCGTATTTCACTATTCACCCCCCCTCTAGTGGAATTTCATTTGGTATCAGAGTAGGTTTGCTGGTTTCGACGTAACAAATCTTACAGCATAAATGGCATCTACCTCCTATGCTCGTGATATTGAAGGTCAACACGCATCTCGTCCACCCTTCTTCAATGGCTCCAACTATGGATACTGGAAGTGCAGAATGACTATATTTCTCAAATCCATAGATTTTGCCGTATGGAAAATTGTTGAGCATCCATACACATCTCCATCCGAAGACTATAGCTTATGGTCTGATGAAGAAAAGAAAATGGCAAACCTAAATGCAATGGCTATGAATGCCTTATATTGTGCCATTAATCAAAACGAATTCAATAGAATATCTATATGTGAATCTGCATATGATATTTGGCATTCTTTGGAAGTTATTCATGAAGGAACCAACAAAGTGAAAGAAGCCAAAATTTCATCTCTTGTTAGAAAATATGAGTTGTTCAAAATGAACAAAGATGAACCCATCACAGAGATGTTTACCAGATTTACCAACATCACCAACGATCTGAAATCTCTGGGTGTAACATATTCCCAGACTGAAAAGGTGAAGAAAATCTTGAGATCTCTCACAACTGATTGGGAGAAAAAGACTACAACTATTGAAGAAGCTCAAGATTTATCTAAGCTTACTTTGGACAACTTAATAGGCAATCTTATGGCCTATGAAGTCCACATGAAAGAAAGAAGGGAAAAAGAGCAACCAGTAAAGAAAACTCTAGCTTTCCTAGCCCTATCTGAGAATGAAGACTCAGATAAAGAATCAGAAATTGCGCTACTCACCAAAAAATTCTAGCGCTTCATGAGAAGGAACCGGCTTCCAAACAGGCACAAGGAAAGAAAAGATCCTAAAGAAGATCCCATGTGCTTTCAGTGTAATAAGCCAGGCCACTTAAGACGTGACTGTTCCCTTCTCAAAAGAAATCCCAAGACTGAGGAACCAAAGAAGAGGTTCTTCAAGAAAAAGGCTCTGCATGCTCAATGGGATGATTCAGAACCATCCACTAGTGAAGAGTCAAGTGATGATGAAGCCGAAACTGCAAATATGTGCTTCATGGCAAACGAAAGTTCGGTAAGTGAAATCTCTGATTTTTCCTTTGAAGAACTTCTAGATGCTTTTCAAGAACTATTTGAAGAATCTAGAAAATTGAGTTTCAAAAATAAAGATTTAAAATCTGAAAATCTAAAGCTTTCCCAAGAGAATGAAAAACTCAGCAGTAAAAATTCTGAGTTGAAAAAGGAAAATCTTATGCTTATGTCTGAAATTTCTTCTACTAGCTCCAAAACTAAAAATCTGCAAGTAGAAATTTCAGAGCTAAAAAGTAAAACTGAGAACCTCATGAAAACGGTTTTCAAGTTTACTAAAGGTAAAGAGAACTTGGATAAACTCTTATCCTCTCAGAAAGTCTCTTTTTACAAGAATGGTATTGGCTACTCTCATTTCAAAAAGCCATCTTGTATGAATCAAAAGACCACGTTTGTGAAAAGTTCATCTAAACCTAATAAGGAGTATTATAATGATAATCTTTTTAATTCCTCTAAAGATATAGACAAACCCAAATCCAAATGGATATGGGTTCCAAAGTCTAACAAAAAAGGACCCGATTGGGTACCAAAAAAGAGATTTACTTAATGTTTTGCAGGCTCCAAAGAAGAAGAACAGATGGATACTAGATAGTGGATGTTCAAAGCACATGACAGGACATCCAGACCTTTTTGCTGTTCTTCATCATAAAGAAGGAGGAACCGTCACCTTTGGAGATAACAACAAAGGTTTGATAATTGGTATTGGTAATATTGGTAACATAGATAAACCTCTTATCAAAGACGTTCTCCTTGTTAAAGGCTTAAAACATAACCTACTAAGTATCAGTCAAATGTGTGACACAGGTTATAATGTTAGCTTTAATCATGATGCATGCCTCATAGCAGACACCATTGAAAACATCATCTTAAAAGGTATAAGAAAGAATAATATATATGAACTATACCTAGAAAACATCACAGAACATTGTCTTATAGCTAATAATGACTCTCAACATTTATGGCACTTGAGAATGGGTCATGTAAATTCTAAGTACATGTCTAAATTAGCTAAAAATAAGTTAGTACGTGGGTTACCCAAAATTTCTTTTAAAAAGGATTTCTTTTGTGATGCATGTCAATTAGGAAAATTATCAAAATCATCTTTCAAATCAAAAAATATCATTTCAAGTAAAAGACCTTTAGAGATTCTCCACCTGGATCTTTTTGGTCCTTCTAGAGTAGCTAGTCATAATCACAATAAATACGTTTTTGTTATTGTAGATGACTACTCAAGATTTACTTGGGTAATATTTTTGAAAAACAAAAGTGACACGTTTTGTCAATTTGAAATCTTATGTAAAAAATTACAAAACGAAAAATCTTGTTCTATTGTTAAAATCCGTAGTGACCATGGAGGAGAATTTGAAAATGAACTTTTTGAAAATTTTTGTAACTTGCATGGTATTTCTCATAACTTTGCCTTTCCTAGAGCTGCACCTCAAAATGGTGTAGTAGAAAGAAAGAATAGAACCCTTCAGGAATCTGCCAGGACTATGCTCCAACACAATAATCTTGCTAAATCATTTTGGGCAGAAGCTGTTAATACTGCATGCTACATAACAAATAGAGTTCTCATTAGACCCTTATTAAATAAAACTCCCTATGAACTATTCTATGACAGAACTCCAAGAATAGACTATTTCAAAGTCTTTGGATGTAAATGCTTTATCCTAAACACAAAAGATAGCCTGGATAAGTTTGATGCTAAATCTGTTGAAGGCATATTCTTAGGATATTCGAGTCATAGTAAAGCATACAGAGTTTTCAATAAGAGTCATAATATTATTGATGAATCTATGCATGTTAGTTTTTGTGAATCTATTGATCAATCTGTTCATGAGCAAACTAATGATGATGATGTTGAAAGTACAGATTTATTTTTAGATAACACAGCTAAGTCTAATGAAGATGATCATCAAAGAACATTTGTCGATATCAAAGATCATCCTCAAAAGCAGATTTTGGGAGAACTGACAAAGGGGGTTCAGACTAGAGCTCAGTTAGAACGAATTGCAAATATGGCATTCATTTCTCAACTTGAACCAAAGAAGATTGATGAAGCCATCATTGATGAGTTCTGGATGCTAGCCATGACTGAAGAACTGAATCAATTCCAAAGAAATGAAGTTTGGGATCTTGTACCTAGACCAAAGGATCATCCAATCATTGGGACAAGATGGATCTTCAGAAACAAGCTAGACGAAACAGGTAATGTTATAAGAAACAAGGCCAGACTAGTAGCTCAAGGATACAACCAGGAGGAAGGTATTGATTTTGATGAAACATTTGCTCCTGTTGCTAGACTTGAATCTATTAGAATGTTTCTAGCATATGCAAGCTATATGGATTTCAAATTATATCAAATGGATGTTAAAAGTGCTTTCTTAAATGGTTTTATAAATGAAGAAGTGTATGTAAAACAACCTCCAGGATTTGAAAATGAACAATACCCAGATCATGTTTTCAAACTCAAACGTGCTTTGTATGGTTTAAAACAAGCACTTGGTGCTTGGTATGATAGACTTAAAACCTTTCTTTTAAAAACTGGTTTTTCTGTTGGCAAAGCAGATTCTATATTATTTGTTAAAGTAGTGAATAATCATACCCTTATTGTTCAAATATATGTCGACGACATCATCTTTGGATCTTCTAACAGCACTCTTTGTGAAGAATTTTCTAAGTCCATGCAGAAAGAATTTGAAATGAGTATGATGGGAGAACTCACCTACTTTCTTGGACTGCATATTAAGCAAACCAAGGATGGAGTTTTCATCAATCAATCTAAGTATGCTCGTGAACTTCTGAAGAGGTTCAACATGAACTCAACTGCTTCAAAATCCACTCCTATGAGCACTACTACTGTTTTGGACAAAGATGAAGATGGTAAGTCTGTTGATACAAAGGTATACCGAGGTATGATAGGATCACTTCTTTATTTAACTGCTAGCCGTCCAGATATTATGTTCAGTGTTTGCTTGTGTGCTAGATTTCAGTCAAATCCAAAAGAATCACATCTTAAAGCTGTAAAAAGAATAATGAGATATTTAAAAGATACAGTTGATTTTGGATTATTCTATTCAAAATCCTCTACATTTGATCTAATCTCATACAGCGATGCTGACTTTGCTAGAAGTAAATCTGACAGAAAAAGCACAAGTGGAACATGTCATATGCTAGGGCACTCACTAGTATCATGGTTCAGTAAGAAACAAAACTGTGTATCCTTATCAACTACTGAAGTCGAATACATTGCTGCTAGCCTAGCCTGTACACAAGTCATCTGGATGAAACAAACTTTAAAAGATTTTGGTTTAAATTTTGAAAATACAACTATTTTCTGTGATAATACGAGTGCTATAAACTTATCTAAGAATCCTATTTTACACTCACGAACTAAGCACATTCAAATAAGACACCACTTTTTAAGAGAACAAGTCTTAAACAACATAATTAAACTAGAATTCATACCCACTAATCAACAGTTAGCAGACATATTCACTAAACCATTGAAACATGAAGACTTTACACGAATTAGAAGAGAACTAGGAATATGCAAACTAAGTGACTTATAAATTAATCACACTTATTATAATACTTCTTATAAGTTTTGTTAAAATCTTATTTTAAATAGCTTTTCTTCTTATCGATTTTTGTTAGTCAAACTAGGTCTCCATATTCACGTATACATTAAACTCTTATAAGACACATTCTTTATGTCTTTCAACTTGTCATCTTTCAAGTACACATCCATTATGACTCCTTGTCCTATCTCCTTTCACTCATATCCATAAAAACTAATTATATTAAAAGCTATCACAACATCTCATAACTCCTTTATTATTTTTGTCCTTTTGTGAAAACTTCTCTTACGATAAATTGTTTCACTTTTCTACTTGATAACATATTAGTTTATGAGATCTCATGCTTTTCATTAGTTAAAATCGAATGATTATTTTTTGGTTCTTTTACCTTTTTCAAAAAATCTAGTTGCTATGTTCTCACGTAATTTTTTTACTATATCATTTGTTATATCATAGATTACGTACACTATATTATATCTCACGTAAATTTTTACTATATCATCTTCTATATCATAGTCTAACGAACTATCTATTATCATCTCTTCATGATTTACATCTTTTACAAAAAGTATCATAAAAACACTTGTACTCCACCCATTAGTACATTTTGTATCACCTTTTTTATCTATCTCTCTCTCTTTATATTATACGTAGCTCCTTCTCATATAGTTTATATATCTCTCCAATCGAGTTTCTTTAAAATATGTTTATCAAATAAACATTAATTCATGTCAATCATAACTTCATTTTTTTTATATCAATCATGATTTTTTCTCTTGTTTTTATTCCTATCCTACTCGAAAATCCATATATGTCATCTCACTTTTCTTTATGTCTACTTTTACTCCTTCCATGCATATCCATAAAAATACTTCCTATAGAAAGAATTATTACTCTTCACTCATGAATATCTTTTTGTCTCATCATCTCTCTTACCACTATTCAAAGTCAAAGTGTGTCTTTCTCATATTTACGTATACTCATAAAAAAATTACAAATATGAAAACACATTAATCATGACACATTTTTTTAAGTCATTCTTTTCTTTCAAAATGTCATATCTTTCAAAGTACACATCACATGATCACCCTATGACCTATTTCCATAAAAACTATTTTTATATTAAATAAGCAATCATGACATTTCTTTCCATCCGTGACCATGCCTCTCTCTTATATTGTATATCTCTCTAAAATCGAGAATCATTAAAGTCTTGTCTCCAAGCAAAACTTTATTTATTCTAACTCTACTTTATGTCATATCTAAATCAAGTAAATGTTGTCCTTTATAACCTTTCTCTCTTCTCTACATATCCGTATCATCTTTTTATGTCTTTCACTCTACTTTTACGCTTATCCATATATATATAAATAAAAACTATTATTGCCTCTCCTCATACCCCATGGGTTGTCCTATTCTAAAATCTCCATTCACGAATTAAGAATACTTCTACATAAAGTAAAAAGTTGTTTGTTTTATTAGGCCATTATTTTTAAAAATCATTCACTCTTTTATTCAACATGACACCCCATACTCTATTAATGGGTTCTCTCACTAGTCGATAAACTCACCCATAGTAAAATCTATATATATACTAATTATTTCAAAACTATGTCCTTCTCAACACAATATAATACACTATCTTCAAACATTGATTTGATTTGTCATTCACAAGTCTCTTAACTTACTACTCACGGATTTCCTTATTTGACTAAAGTCTAAAAATCACTCACTTCCAATGTCATTCAAAACCTATCAAAATTATTGTCATTCCTCTATTTAATGGATTGGTTCAACACACCAATTCCACTCGTATCTTTCTATCATCCTACAAACTATTACTCTCTTCAAGCTCGCCCTTCTTAGTCCTCCTTTTTCTTACAAACTCTTGCAATGGCCTCTTCCTCCTCCAATAATGTGATTACTGCAGCAGATTTAAGGTATCCAGATCTGTTTCACAATTACAACTTACTATGCTCTCGCCCCATTCATGAAGGTAAATTGGTCAACTTCGATGACTTCATGCTATTTGACTTAGACCACTATGTTCCTGAACTCAAACCCCTACTAGGATCTTCATCCCAAGCTGCTTTTATCCCGAACTAGTTGGACTGTTTTACACCAACTTCTCTACTGATCATGAACAAACCACAATCACCAGCAAAGTCCGAGGAAAGCTGATGATTTTCGATGCTTCCGACCTAGGTAGAATTCTAAACCTACCTTCCACCGGTACCGACCTTAACACCATAGTACCAATCGAACGATCGGTACTTCAAAAAATACTTCTCTGCACCAACTACTACCAACTTCCATGGCACATGAGGAATCTCCAACCTCATGCTCAACTACTTGCCCAGATTCTTCTCCACAACATCTATCCCAAGCTTCCCCGCCAGGGATTAGTTCCTCGAAAAATCTCTCTTCTTATCTACGCAATTTTTTCTTCGCTTCCGATAAACTGGTCATCCATTCTTTTCGACCTTTTTATTCGTTATCAAAAATTCGAGCCTCTTCTTTTTGGGTGTTTCATAACTCCCATTCTCAAATACTTCAAAGTACCACTTCACAACGAAGTCATCTTCCATCCATCTCAGGTCCTCGATGATACCACCTTCAATCTAAGGTCCCTGCACATGCCCGGCTCTGATGAAGCAGATCCATCATCCTCCTTCAATTACTTTTCTGCTATGATGGATATCGAGCACTCTCAGGATCGTATCCTTTGTAATCAAGCGCTGTTGCAGCAGACTCGCAAGCGGAATCGTGCCGACCGAACACATTCACCTCCTCCACCTTCGAGATAAACTCATTTTTTTGGTCTATAATAACTTTTAAGTACTTTTAGACTGTAATATTTGGTCTGTAATAACTCTCTTACTCTGATCCCTTCCTTTTTGTCCATGACAAAAGGGGAGAAAACCTGTCTCCATTATTGGAGAAATACTCTCTTTAAAACTTTTTTTTAAATATTTTATCATATTATTATTTCTATGCATAATGTCTTTTTGACAGGGGGAGCATATTTTGTCATCATCAAAAAGGGGGAGAATGTTGAGAAACTCTGTTTTGATGTCACATAATATGATACACTGTCTCATTTGATTTTATATGATATGATAATATGTCCTCTTGAAAAATGTTATATTATGACTGAATATGTTTTGCCATAAATCTAACGAGTATTTGATGCAAGGATATCTCACCCAATAAGGATGGAGACTTCCTGTTCAAGTACAAATATGGTGCAATCATACTCCTTGAAGAAAAGCTTGATGAGTCATGCATTCCTAAAGTTCAAATGAAGAGATCGGCTACCTCAAGATGAAGACTTCTTTCTTCTTTAGAGTCATATGTAACAGAACCTTCAGGAACTTGCATATTGCATATTACATACTCATTCATAAACACTATATCATAAAAGTATACGATAGTTTCAAAAAGCTCCTTTTTGAAAACCAATAATTGTACCTTCTTACAACCTTTTATGAAAAAGCTATTTTGTCATGTAATAATTGTACCTTACACTATATACAAGACAACATAAAAAAAAAAGGAATGTAGGAAAAAGACAAAAACATAAAATCGGCTACATGGAGAAAACAAATATAATATGTTTTTGAAAAGACTCTAGTTACCTTCTTTAAATAAATATTTCTAATATAAGAAGAAGACAAAAACATAAATCGGCTACACAAAAGAAAAACAAATAAAATATGTTTTTGAAAGGACTCTAGTTACCTTTTTGCAAAACCATAAAATGTTGACTTACTTGAAGTCATCATTCTCTTTACAAAGCATTAAATACCTCCTGTAACAAATCCTTGTTAATATCCTTCTCAAAGAATGTCGACCTTCTTTTGGTCCTCATTCTCTCTGGAGACTTTGAAAAACACAACATAAAGAAAACACTTGACATGACTATGTACAAATAAATATCTCAAAGCACTCATTGTACTTACACTCATTTAAAGCAAAGAAGTACTAATGTACCTCAAATCATTAATTATAATAAAGACAAAACTACAACCCAACGTTCAATGTACTATTGTAAGAAATAGACTTTTTACATAAAATATGTATTACCTAAAATATTACAACGACTAGTGTACCCTCTATTTTACTTTTATGGAAAAAGGCATTCTCGAATTTCTCTAAAAGATATTTTTGAAATGACATAACATTTCACATTTCAAAAAGTTACAATTCCAAAATGTAACGACTACTTTTTAAAAGCTATATAAACACACTCAAATAAACTATTCAGAATGGAATGGAATAGATGTGTGAGCTTACAACGAGAAAAATTCCTATTCGATATTTGAAAAGAGAGCCTTGAAAAAGAAAGAGAAAAAGAAAAGAAAGAAAAGAGAAAAAGTCAAGTCCAGCTCTTTGACAAAGAGTATCCTCTGAGTGACAAACAGAACATTCTGAGAATCCTTCATTCGTGCATTCATATCATTCTGAAGGTTCTATAGGAAGTATTGTAACTCTGTTATTCACTGTATTCCTTCTTTGTTGAAAGAAGTAGACCTCTGTGAAAGAAAGTGTTGCCCTTCTCTGTTGAGAGAAGAAGACCTCTGTGAAAGAGGGTGTTGTCCTTCTCTGTTGAGAGAAGAAGACCTCTGTGGAAGAGGGTGTGCCCCTTCTCTGTTGAGAGAAGAAGACCTCTGAGGAAGAGGGTGTTGTACTATTTATCCGGTGACTCGGATGTTATAGTGGAAAGCTCAAGTGGTTTGCTTGGGGACTGGATGTAGGTCTGGATACTGACCGAACCAGTATAAATTCTGTGTTTTATGTGTTGTGCCTTATTGCTTGATTATTTTATTTTATCAATCTTTATCGTATTTCACTATTCACCCCCCCTCTAGTGGAATTTCACCTTCCTCAGACTGGCCTCAGCTTGCTCTGACATCATTCTGGCCATCATCTTTTGAAACAAACTGTACATAGCGGGATCGATGTCATCGACTTTGCTCTGACCCTGCCCTCTGACTGACTTAGGGGAGTCCATTGCTTCAATTTCGCTCTCGCTGTGCTGAGGAGATGTCGCTTTTCTGGCTCTTGTCTGAACCATTCTTACAATGCCAATGATTTCTGCAGAATAAGAGAATGGTTAGAGCGCAGAAGAACTTTTGAAAACACGATCTTTTGAGAAAAAGATAAGAATGGAGGAATTGATAGACATTTAAATAGGTTATCTCATCACCAGGGATTGGGTCACCATAAAAACTTATGATAATTGAGTTACCATTTTGTGATAACGAAAAATGTGCCTTGTTACCTAGGTGAGGTCGTCCATCATGATAAAAGATATTTGAAAAAGAATAGAAGGAATGTCTCATCACTAGGGATGAGGTCGTCACGAGAATCGTGACCATCTATGCCACAAAAAAAATAAAATTTTGGCCTAAAAAGAGCTCTTTAACAAAAGTTTTATTGATGACAAAACTCAAATACAAAGAGAAGGCGAGCAGACAGTTTGCCACCATTCTCGATATTCAGATGATACATTGGGTCCAGGAAATACAGACAAAGGAATGAAAGAGTCCCAGGTGTATTTGGTTACATGGTATGCCCCAGACCACTGATCTAACTGCAGATCAAATTCTGGCATGTGGCCTGCCGGGAAGCGAGTGTTGACACGAACCTGCCGCTGCGAGAACTGTCTGAGACACCTCTTTGGCTGATAGTCGACATAGAAGAAAGGACCAAGCAATCTGTAACGCTTGCTACGAGCATAAGTGTAGCGAGGAACTGACTCTTTCTTGTTGAAGCAATTCCAAAGGATCTCTTCCTGATGCAGATTCTCAATCAAAGTTCGATACTGAAGGGCAGACTTCGGCTTCTTGCTGCTGAACCTGAAGGAACTGGCTTTTGACGACACATGTCGCAGGAACCATGACTGTAAGGCATACGTCCATCCTTCCACCAAAATGGTTTCTCCAAGGGCGAAGCGAGCTAAGCCTCAGTAGAGAAAGGCTAGAGCTGCCATGGACACTGAAAGCTGACGGGTCTGCTTGCTTCCCAACCTGCGAAAGAGTTGAGCGACTCTAACATCGATGAAATTCTGACCATCTTGGAAGAACGCTAGTCCTACTATGCATAGGATTATGGCATGCTGGATTCTTTCTTTTGCTGCTTGAGACAAGGTGTCAACTTCCTCGTAGGCTCCATAATTACGATAGAGTCCGAACAGATCGATGAACTGACTTCCATTGATCTCAGTGAGAGGCCAAGATCTGCTCCCTGTTGCTCTGGCTAATGCTTCGCGAACATCTATCCCCTTGACGTTGATTAGGAACTGCTGCTCGACCGGATCATCTGGCTGACCAACTGGCTCCGGCAATCCCATGATGTCACTGAATTCATCCATTTAGCAGAGTCATTTCTCCCCATGGAAACCAGAATGTGCAGGTACGTGGATTCCACCATTCTGCCATAGCTTGAATCAGATTGCCGTTGATGGTTCGCTTGCCCACTGCCGACGCCATCTCCAATCCACAATCATCCAAGTGTTTTGGGAACATACGCGAGAAGGTGGCGAACCAAGAATAATACCATCGAGGAAAAAAGGAATGAGACTCGATAACCCAAAGATCTGGGGTTCCATCCCTTATTTGATAGAAGACATGATCTCTGGAAAAGACATCATCAAGGGAATTAGATGCCATTAGAATGATACTGAGGCAAAGAAGAAGAGATTTAGATAGAATGCAGGACTTACAGATAGACATTTGATGAAAAAGAGAAGATAGACGTAAATCCTAGATTTTTTTCAAAGAAAATAGAAGAGTAAAGAATGTAGGTAAAGGAGCAATATACACTTGAGGGTTTTGAAAATAAGGAGAAATTTTGAATGATACACCCAGGGTTTTGAAAAGATTTGATATATATAGGAAAATACAAGGAAACATTGCACAATCACAGCCGCACAAACAAGGATGCACACACAACACTCCCTAAAAGGCTGACTCTAAATGCAATATTTGAAATGACTTATAGGACCTTAATCCTAACTCTATGGTTCAGATCATCTGATTCCAATCAAGGTATGCCGATATACTCAAGCCAAAGCTTGAAGTACGTGGCATAGAAATATTTTTCCGGTTCTAAGGTAAAAGGCTTCCCAACATCCTTGAGCGCCTACCGATATACCTCAGACTATGGCCCTTAGGTACGTGGTAGGGGGGCGCGAACCCAAATAAGTGGTCCAGTTGTGAGGCTCTCTCCCGAACTATGGTTCAGTGAGACAGCCCAACAACATGAAAACCGGGACAATATAGGTAGGGATGTTTTCGAAAACATGATCATCATGCAGATAAAACCAGAAGGCTCTAATACAAGTCCTAAAAGAGATAGAATTTAAATAAAAATAGAAGCATACACTTGCATACATTGTTCACATTCAATCCCTAGAATTAAGGAGAGTTGTATTTCAGACCTAAGTCTAGTGTGAACATGGAATAGTTTTCCTCAATATGGTCCTACCAAACCATACTTAGATCCTATATGTAATGATGTCAGCTTAGGACAGAGTCTAGGCTCCTAAGGTTTGCATGAAAATGAAGCTGACATTCGAAGAATAAAGACTTAGAAAATATCAAAGCAAAGTGATGATGCATGAAATGCACATCATGTTAACAAGTTTTTCATGCATTTTGTAATGAGTTTAAGGTTTTAAACCCATGTTTAGATGCATTTTGATAGTAAGGGGTTGTGGTTCGAATTTCAGAGGAATCAGAGTTAAAATGAGAGAGTTATGGCTATTTCAGTGTTTGGGCATAAATTTTGAGGTGGATCGGATCCATATCCGACCCAATTAGGCTATTTGGACCTTGGATCAACCTTTAGAAAGCCCAAAATCCAACCCACACACATATCCATATCCAATTCAAAAAGTTTTACAGAAAACCCCCTCAGAAAGTGGCGCATAGGAATAAAATTTTTTATAACCATGTTTCTGAAATTTCAAAAAGTATAAATACACTTTTTAGAAGAACCCTAGGCGTCTTTGGCATTGAGATTGGCGCCCCCTACAGTGAATCTAGCTCCAACCCCTTCCAATCTTCCATTCCACTCCATTGGCCATTGAAGATTAAGTTCATGCTTGCAATCCAAGCATTTTCTTATATCCCTTTTCAATTCTTGCCGTTTCTTCTTCCTCCTTGCTGTGATTAATCACCATTTTCTGTATTTTTGCAGATGTAGCAGAGGTGGAGACCATCTATCTTGCTTGGATGTGCGCAACACCCCAACAAGATGAGTCGGCCCTACCTCCATCCGATTTTCTGAACCCTCCGATCGCAAATCGGCACCCGTTCCATCTTCGGTGGATCTCCAATGTGTTGCAGCTGTAGAAATACTGTTTGTGTTGATATTCCAGCATTCTCGAACGGTTCGGGACGTCAAACCAAGGCCATTGTCTGCTCTCTTCTTCCCCACGATCGTCGGATTGCCCTTGAGGTAGGTCTTCTTCTATCTTTTCTTCTGGCTAAAGCCCAAATTGTGTGTACTGTTTTTCTTTTATTATTTTTCTTGAGTTTACTCTTTTTTTCATTGTTTTAGCCTTAGTATAGAATTCATGCATAGGCCAGCACGGTAGATTTAGGTTTGATTTCATTTTTTTTTACTTGTCGAGTCTTAATTTTCCACTATTTTCCCTAAAAACGTGAAAAAATGGCTAAATCCCCATCTAGCCGATTTTTATTTTATGTCCAGCGTGTTTGTGGTTTTGTCCTACAGAAAAACCAATTTGAAAAAGGTTCATTTTGATTCAATTGAGTCGTTGGGTCTGATTGTTCATTATTTCAATTAAAAAGAAGAAAAAAAATCGGCTAGATTATTTCTAGCCGATTCTTGTGTTTTATAAAGTTATTTTTGGCATTTTTTTTCTGTAGTTTTGTTGTTTGATTTGTGTGTTTAGTTGTTTCCAGTGTTATCCATTTTCGTTTTAGAGGAGTTTGGATTTCTTAGGTGTCGTATGAGAGTTTATGCCAAAATCGTTGAATGAAAAGTTGAAATTAGTGAAGTGCGTGTGTGTGAACACCCCAAATTTTCACTTTTATCCAATGCTTACATTTCATGTGTCATTGCATATCATTGCATGCATTTGGCATACCATCTCATTGCATTGCATAGCATTGCATGTCATTGCATCTCATTCTTGAGATCCAGCACTCCAGTTTTCAAAACATTCAATCCAGATTTGAGTTTTAAAACTTTTCTTTCAAAAACAATTTTAAAACCTGGGTTTTTATTCAACATTTTGTCATTTTCCAACCCCTGGGACCTTATATTTTGAAATACTTTCTTAGAAAATGATCTGGATTCATGTTAAATTCAAATTTCAATCGATTTCAATTCTCAGATGAGACCCATTGAGATGGGGTCGCTTCTGAATTTCTCTATTCATCAAATTTTTGAAAGTTTCAGTCAGATCAGGACTCTGTCCCAGAGTCCAAATCCAGTCAAAAATCTGTTTTGAAGTCTGTTTACTTCCATCTTCAGTCTTTTTCGGTTGTTTTCAAAATTTAGGTCATTTTACAGAGTCCAGTTAGTTCAGGACTCTATTTTAGAGTTCGGTCGAGTTAGGAGTCTAACCCTCACTGTGTTTTCTGACTTATTTCATCATTTCTCGATAAAATCTTTCGAAAATTCTTTCATTTGAATTCTAAAATTTAAAATCTCAGAGTCTTAAGAGTTCAGGACTCTAACTCGGAGTTCCAGTTCGCTTGAGACCCTATTTTCAAAGATCTTGAATTTTAAATGTCGATTTTAACCCTTTTTCAAAGCCATTTTCAGTGTTTATTTCAAAATTTCCAAAATTCGATGTGGGCCCACTCAGTTGGCACCATATCCAGAGGAGTTCTGACTCAGTTAGAACCCTATGACATTTCAAAACTTTGAATTTCAAGTTTGCTTTTGAAAATCCTTTTGAAAACTCCTTCAATTTCAAGTTTAAAATCGCTTTTTGGAAAAAAAAAGAAAAAAACTCAAGTAGGGCCCACTCGAGGTGGCGCCATATTCGAGTTAGTCAGGGCTAGACTAGGGTTAGTTGATGTCTTGGTTAATGTTAGAGGTTTAGAAAAGTCAAAACCATTTTGAAAAACTCATTTTGAAAGTTAGTTTTTAAAACTAGTGTTTTTAAATGTTTTTAAAGGTGTTTTAAAAAACCAAATGTAGAAAATGCCAAGTGGCATTACATTTGGGGATTTTTTAGGAAAGTCTAGGGGTTAATTAGGCATTAGTTTAGATAAGTTAGATTAGGGGTAGTTAGGTCTTTCCACCCAAAAATCGCCCCCCCTTTAGAGAGTCCAAAAATTTTCAATTTCTTTTAATTTTTAACCTAATTTTTTATTATAAAAAGGAACATAAGGGGGGTCGATTTTCCCAACTTGCTCTCCTTGGTATTCTTGGAGCTTCTCTCTCCTCTCCAGCCCTTCCTCCATTGCTGCAACTCCAAGGTATTTATTTCTTTTAAATTCTTTAGTTTATTTAATACTTTTGTTAATTTAAACATGAATTTAGCCATTAATACCTCCTATTTCATGGATTCAACCATGGTTTCACCTCAAGAACCAGCAAGAACGGTCCAAGAAGGTGATCTAACCTTGTTTGGTGTATTTTACAGGGATTTTAATCCATTAGAATTAATTTTAATATGATTCTTTACATTATTAACCAATAAAATACATGATTTACCCTTTTAATGGGTTAAATCTATGTTTTAAAGGTGATATTGAATTCCAGCCATTGATTCCCTGCTTTTATTTTATTTTCATGGTTTATTCATCTTTGTTTTACGTTATATATCATAGAAATAATTTTATTTACTGTTTAATGGTTTATTTTATGGATTTACATTAGTTAAGCATGGTTTTTCAAGTTTCTTAAATTTCTGTGTGTTTTAGGTTTAGAACAGTAAAGATAATGTTATTTCGGATTGAAGTACTCATTGTTTATTTCTTATTTTTTTATATGTGATGCATGCATGAGTTATTGAGTTACTGTAGAAAAATCAGAGGTTTTGGATCTCGGGAGCCCTGTAAAAAAAATCAGACATCAAATCGGGTTTTTAAAGCTTTAAAATCGTGGTTAAAATCAAGAAGGTAACTTGCTGTTATGATATTTCTCTCATCTTATATCCGATTTTAGATCTGTAAAGTGCTATGGATTCACATTGAGTAGATCTGTCTTCTGTAAAATTTGCGGATTTTTTGATCACTGTTTAGTATTTTTCCCCTTTCAGAGAATCTGTTTTTAAATTTAGAACTCGTTAGGGTTTACCAAAACCCTAATCAGACTTGTGTTAGTCATAAATCCCAAACCACAGATCCGATTCATGATATGTAAAAAGTGAGTATTTCTATTTTTTTGTCTACTATTCACCACTAAAATTTCAGAGATTTTTGTTTAGGATTGTTATTTATGTCTGTATTTTCAATCTGAAGTAGCCATTTTAATCCCTGTTGAAAGTGATATATTTTAGCTCAGATTGCCGGAAGGGTTTCTCCCTAACCTGAGATGCTTTTTCCAATCTGTAAATTGGGAAATCTCTGTTTTTCTTCTTAGTTAGTCCCTGTAAAATTTCATAAATTTTCATGGAGATTTGTCCCCTGGTTCGGGTCTTGGATTGAAACGGGTTGATAAATTAGGTAAAAAATAGCATATTTTTAGGGTTTGATGCGATTTTCGGGTTAATTTAATGTCAAAAAATTATTTTTATAATTCTAAGTCAAAACTAGGGTTATAACAAGTGCAGGTACCAATTTTTATGGATTTTGAAATCCATTTGATGTCTGAATTAATAAAATTGCAAAACAGGATACCTGAAAGATCCAAAAACACTGTTAAAATCATATTTTTTGTGATATTATTGGATTTTCGTGCATAAGCATATAGTTTCAGGGTTTAATCATATTCATAATCATATTAGGATGCTTTAGGTTTAATTTTATGCTCATTTGATTTCATTTAGTGCATAAAACCTAAGTTTTTACCAAAATCTATTTCAGAAAACCTTGATTTCAAGGCCATAGTCTTGCTATCGGGGGCAATTTGGTCATTTGACCTCAATTTCGAAATCCCTAACCCTAATTTTCACATATTTAAGCATGTCACATCATATTTAGCTTAACTTATTCCATTCAAATTTCAAAACTTGCATTTTATCAAAATATCTTTCTAAAAACCCTAATTTCAAGGCCATAGTCTTGTTATTAGGGGTATTTTGGTCATTTGGACCCCAATTTCGAAATTCCATATCTTATATTCATTATTTGTTCAATTTGATTTCATATCTTTATCATTTTTATTTAAGGGAATCAAGGAAAAGGCTTATATCTAGCAAAATCCAGTAATTTCTAGATATTACTGGATAAACCTAGAAAAGCCAACATATCATCATTAACAAAGTTTTCTAGTTTTGCAGGTACATTGAAGACTTTATTTTTCATGTATTTAAATTTCAATAGTGATGTAAATTAAATTAACTTTGGAATAAGAATTTACATTTCCTGCTTAGCTTAGGCAGCATTGCATATAG